>NC_140583.1:396822422-397094335 GCF_964204655.1 Triturus cristatus | reverse complement strand
AACAAGTCCTACAATTGTTGGTGATTGTAAATCACATCCATCAGCGACTTCTGATGAAACTGTCTCTCAAGGACCACTCCTCATAGGTATTGTTGGTCTACACGCGTTTCAGTGGCAGAGCCACCTTCCTCAGGACCAAGGTATATTAAATGAATCTCAAATAGAGAGGCCAGGGGTTATCTGTGAAATAATCATATAGATACAGCGGGTTTGACATAAAATGTACTGCTTAGTCAGAAGAAAACTGCTCTCCATAACCATTCGAGTGGTACTTTTATTATGTATTACATTATTTTACTGTGTGTCAGAAAAAGGCCCAGTCCCAAAACATGCCATCATGTGTGCATGCTCTCAGTTCATGTGTATAGAGTGAACTAGAAAACATGAGTGAGAATTCAAGGTGGGAGACCTCCAAGATAAAAATACATCGTTATTGCTCATTCACCATCTGAACCTCAGCATGATTTTTTGGGGGTGCCGCAGCACACGCCGCACTGCTACATCCCGCAACTATGCAGGCACTGCCCACAACTTAACAAAAAGCAAACGCACCCTTATCAATCAAGCCCTAATTCTGGACTCAATCACCCTACTATATAGGAATTCCCTCAATAAGGGTGAACTTAGACTGACTGAGAACAGCACTCATCTAGTTCTATGGGCAGTTATAAAAAATATCAGGATGGCCTTACACACCTCCGGGTGTCATGCTTTATCGTTGACCATCCCGCGTTCGCCAAAGCATTCTGTAATGGCAAGCCAGCCCCTCATCCGGGGCTAGGGGAGAATCGTTAAAAGGTAACCAAGGGAAAGGAGTGTCTAATAAAAATCCCTACCACCTACCATCCATACCTTAATCGTTTTTTATTATTTGGTGGCGGAGGGATGATTAAAAAGTCAAATGGGACAGTTGAGACCCTATAATGGTGCTCATGTCCACATCAGGTCAGGTCAACATGTTTCACCCCTTAGCTGGCCCCTAACAGAGTCCGGGGCTTTCTTCAGGACTGAATTGGACCCTATATGACCCTGAAATGTTTCCCTATTCACTACACATGCACACTAGCTTTACGCATACAATACCAGATTGCTAATTTCTGGTCTGTTCAGTCAGGATTCCTCCATCTTAACAAAAGTTCCTAAAAAAGACATCAAAATTAATGAAAATGAAAAATAAACGTCACAATTGATAGAGATATGCTTAATATGTACACACAGATATATTTACATAAATGTGTAGTTGACAGAGATTTAATATAGACATAATTGGTATGCAAAGCTAGCTAATTTGCCAATATGGTCGCATTGTGTCAAACCGTGTGTATACTGCACACAATATCAGCCCCATGCATGTGCAAGCCCAACATCCCACTCATGCTTCAGTTGCAAAGTGCACAATATATATAAAGGTTTTTAGACTCATTTAAGCACATCCGTCACTCTCAAAATCTAAAATGTCCTTACCCATATTATGGGAAGTTCCAACCTTATGGAGGAGTGGAGAGGGAGTCTTATAGTCACACTCTATAGCCACAAACGGATAGAAAATCAATAACGTATAGAAAATCAGTTAGGCACCCATATTGGTAAAAGGCTGTCTGGAGGAAGGGGGATGTTCCATTTCGCCTTAGGACTTACTTGGTCAAAGGTCACCCTCGCTGAATCACCTACTGTGTATTCACAGACCTCCCCCCGACTTTACAGCGATTGCAACATGTCGGTGTTCTAATAGGATCTCTGCGGAAATGGCGCCCGGCCAATGATGTTGGGTAAGATAATGGGCTGTGTAAATTGGGAATGCAGTCCCAGCCTTCATATAAGTACATCCGTGCCAATTGGGGGTTCCATATAGTCCCTCATCAATAGAAATTCCATCCAATGGCTGGCAATAGGCCGGAATTGAAAGTCGTTTCATTCCGGCTGTACGTATAATTCATATTCGCTTTTCAGCCACCCATGTCCCAAGATGCAATGTTCCTACAGCCGATCTAAAAGCCTTTTTAGTGCCTACTTACATATTGCACATTATAAATATAATATATTTGGCTCACCCGTGATTGGGTTAAGCGTTCATAGAGTGACCCTGCAGTTTTGACCCAAAAATCATATGGAGTTAAAAACGAATTGAACAATTACAACAGTAGAGAGTTACCGAACATGTGTATATTCTATTTAAATGCGTTTACTGTACTTATTGACATTCTCTCTGGGGGCATTTTGCTTCGAAGATTGTAGCTTAAACCGTAAATCGATCTATATAAATATGATGGAAATGCTAGTGTTTCAAATGCCCCAAATTTGTATGGCATATCAAGGCCAAGGATGCAAAAGGAGACTTGAAAATATCACGTGGCAGTGATAACCTTATTACACATTTGTTACTACAACGGGTAACTTATAGTCATACTAATGGTTCAGCGTAGGGGTAAGAATATTTGCAACCATGGAATGTCGGCTCTCAGGCCATCTATTTGAGTTTGCAAGCGGTACACACACCGCTGTTCTTTCTGGAGCAGCTTCTGGCTCGTGTCATTTCCTGGACGGTATGCTACGACCTCCAGTATAACTCACAGTAAATCATTTTCGGTGTTTTTTATTGAGTTAATATTTAGTTAAGCATGTAGATGTCTTCCTACACCTAATAGTGCTCCGATGTTCATTAATTCTAAGCCAAATCTTTCGGGTTGTCATACCAATGTATTTTTTGTCACAGGGGCATGTGATCATATATACCGCGTTCTCAGTGTTGCAGTTGGTATATTGTTTTAAAAAAAGGAAAGAACCACAGTTACACCCAGGGTCTGGCCCGGGGAGGGAACTAGAGGCGTTAGGGCACTAGAGAACGGTCAGCCTCCAACCAAAGCTTGGTTCATATTGTTTTAAAACCCATAGTCGGTCAATCCCAATGTCAACCTCTTTCTTACATTATTTCCTTTGTTAATTCTCCATACTACTTGTCAATAACCTAAAAAATGTCACGTAGTTACGTTAATCCATTTAACAATTCTTACACCTTACATTTACTTAATACAAGATTATATGCGGGTGCGCTCTACGTAAGGTTATGATGCACTCCTACAAATGAAATGAGGTTTTTGCTCCATCAGGCTCAACTGTTCCATTTTGCTTTTTAATCATCCCTCATCCACCAAATAATAAGAGACGAGAAAGGTATGGATGGTAAGTGGTAAGGATATTTATCGGACACCCCTTTCTCTTGGTTCCCAGAGAATGATTCTCCCTTAGCCTAAAATGAGGGGCTCGCTGACCATTAGAGAATGCTTTTGCGAATGCAGGATGGCCAATGATAAAGCCTGACACCCAGGGGGTGTGTGAGGTCATCTCGATAATTTTTATAGATGTCTGTAGCACTAGATGAGTGTTGTTGCCAATATGTTTAGGTTCAACCTTATTGATGAAATTCCTATATAGTGGGGTGATTGAGTCCAGAATTAGGACTTAATTGATAAGGGGGCGTTTGTTTTTGGTGTGTTTGTTTCTTGATGGGAGAGCACAATCGGTCTGCCCAATAACAATCTCTCCTCGTCCCCTGGTCCCAGACCATGTAGGGGCTCTCGTGATAGACTGCCCGCAGCCCCCCAGTCAACAAGAAGGTTCTCACTGATGGCTACACTTATGTGGGTGATACACATTCTTCCTGCTTTACTCAACTAATCCCTTTTATTTTGGTCCTTGGACAATATTAATTATTATCCCCACAAAGGTTTCTAAAAGATCTATTTTGGGCACATGCTTTTCTCTTTATGCACCTGTCCTCTTTCCTTAATATTTTTCCCTTAAGATTGTGATTTCACGTTATGGCAGCGACCTGACAATTGTTCCTTTTTTCTACCTTCCATCTGGCACCTCATTAAGCCTTGAAGAAATCCTATTCTTTACATCTTTTCCTGCTCCTCAATCTGCCATCCGTTGCCTTTTAACTTGTTCATTTTGCTCTATCTTCTCACTCTGAAATCAGTGTTATCTTTGTTTCATCGTTCTTTTTGAGAGTGCTTCCTAATTTTCACCTTTTCCAACTTTCTACCTTTTTATATTCATCAGATACAATATCTTCATCCATTTAATTTCACAGAGATATTCCTCTTCACATTGCTTAATTAATAAACCATATTTATTTATTTGTAATTTAGTGGGGAGATCCTACACTTATCACGTCTTAATCTTTGACGCAAAAGTAATGAACACAGAGAAGATTTTCAAATGCCTGGTTTAATTAATAATTTACATATATTACAATACAGTGCGCTTAAGCATAAACGTTAATACACTTGTTTTGCCTGAACTTTCATTTGACAACTAAGAGAAAAAGTTTTTCAAATGCAAATGCTTCATTTGTTGCAAATAAAGTATAGCTCAAATTCTGAAAACAGCCAACATGTGTCATGCAGTGAGATAATCCCGTTTCTTCATGGCTTTTTCTACAATAATTCATGCTTTTCTTGATAGATGTGTCCTTGCAACTTGGCAGTCGTGGAGAGAAGTCCATGTTATCCTAGAATCAATTTTCTATGGCTTGCAGTTTTGACTTAATAGAATACAGCATGAAACTTTATTTAATGGTGAATTTCGGTCATTTGAAAGATTCAATACTCCATCACGTCCCGCCTGGATTCCTATTCCACTTTATTTAATTGAGAGCCACCACCATCAATTTGCAAAGTAGTAATTCATGTCACAACACGGCCTTGCAAATGTAGCAGACGTTTATGACGTGTTGTGTGCTTTACTAATGATAAATGGGGGAAGTCACTAGTTTTGCACATTTGAACCAGAACGATAACTACATTTTTAACAGTTTTTTCATTTTTTTCATTTTTTATATTTATAATGTACTTAATTTCCAACCTCTGTTGCGTATAGACCGTGCAGATATGTGCAGCGGGATTTGGGTGAATTGCGACCAACCTGTTGTGGGTGGCCAAACCCCATTGCACAAAGCCTTTGGCCATGCACAGCATGGATGGCAACATGGCCTGGCTTGCAGCCAGGCCCTTAGTCCAACCCTCCATAGGCGGGAGGCAGTGCACAGCATGGATGGCCACATGGCCTGGCTTGCAGCCAGGCCCTTAGTCCAACCCTCCATAGGCGAGAGGCAGTGCACAGCATGGATAGCCACATGGCCTGACTTGCAGCCAGGCCCTAAGCCCAACCCTCCATAGGCGGGAGGCCGTGCACAGGATGTATGGCAACATGGCCTGGCTTGCAGCCAGGCCCTAGTCCAACCCTCCATAGGCGGGAGGGCGTGCACAGCATGGATGGCAACATGGCCTGGCTTGCAGCCAGGCCCTTAGTCCAACCCTCCATAGGCGGGAGGCCGTGCACAGCATGGATGGCAACATGGCCTGGCTTGCAACCAGGCCCTTAGTCCAACCCTCTATAGGCGGGAGGCCGTGCACAGCATGGATGGCAACATGGCCTGGCTTGCAGCCAGGCCCTTAGTCCAACCCTCCATAGGCGGGAGACCATGCACAGCAGCAGTTGCCCATAAGGCCTGACCTTCTTGCGACCCTGCCCGTTACCTGCCAAGTGCAGCTAACTCACGCTGCACATAGGGATTGGGCCACAGCTCTTGGCCTTTTGTCAGGCCCTGTGTTTATTATTATTTAGTTTTGGATTCGTGGGTTCCTAGTGCGGTACTGTAAATTCAGGGCAAGCGTCATCACTAAGTACTGCAAACCCACATCAAGATTCTTTGATCAAGGCATCTGCTGTGAGGGTTCGTGTTTCCGAATCCATTACTGAATTCTCAAATAATGATGCATGCGTTGGTGAAGCTTTCCCAGGGTTCACGTTACTCGGGCACGAAGCTTGCCCTGCTTGCAGATCCTATTTGGAATTTGTGCGAATCTGGGGAAAGGGCTGTGGTACCAATCTCAGTGCTGGTGTTTCATTAATTCCAAAAAGAATGCATGGGCCCGACTCATTTTAATTTTTTTTTAAATTTAAACCAACGGGGGCCTCTTTGAGGTCTTGCCCACTATGGACTTGCCGTCAGGGTGAGTTCATCAGGTCCAAATGTTTACCTAGGATGCTTCAGACCTGATAGGGTTTCCTGCTGAATAAACTTCTTCATACGGTTCCCCAAATAATAAAACGTATCTATGGATAGATCATCTTCTCTTACCTGTGATGGGCTCTCACTACATGATGTTAGGTACATAGATTAAGAAAATGTTCCCATCTTTATTATGGATAGTAGCTACATGAGGTTGACACTTGGGTTAGGTCAAGTTATGTAGAACTGCTAAAATTAGATCTGATAATTCGAACTATTTTAGACAAAAAATCCTCTATAACACTTAGAGGGACCAGATAATTGAGGATCATATCTAGCCATTTCATTGAAATGAATGCAGGCTTGCAATGGTTGACATAAGCTACAGGATTTAAAAAGTGTTCCAAATGCAAAGCATGTATGTTAGGAAGTTCTGCAAGCACATATAGAACTCCACTGTCACACTCATTGGAAAAAATAAAGAGACTTCATGCCCATGTCATAAAAAATACGTGGGTAGTACTGTCTTTCATGTACAAGAGAAAACCTTGCGAGCTATCCGAAACTTTTCCTGCTGCACAACACTTTTTGAGAAGCGCATCACGGCAATGTTAATCTGTTACTGTATTTAAATATTGATTGCATACCGAAATGTACTAGAGGAGGTAACAGGAGACTCGCCTTGAAAATACTTGAATGCAGCTATACAATTGAGCTAGATACTTGTGTGCCTAATGGTCTGAACATCAGTGAAGAATTAACTAATCATTTGGGGAATTAGATATGATATGAACTCATATTTCCTAGTGATAAATTTACCTACCAAAGTTTATCAAATGTATTTTTCTTCTTCTTAGGTATTTCTTTCATAATTATTATGGTCTTGTTTAATGATTGAATAACTATGACTATGAAGCTTGTTTAGATCATGACATTGTTATTTTGATAAGCCCATTCGGAACTATTTATCCGTGGGTTCTGTGATGTGCGCTCATCATGTGACAGAAGGTACATGGATTAAATAACTTTTCCGATCTGTATTTTGTGATAGTAGCTGTATGAGGGTGCTCACTTGGGCGAGTTCGAGGTGTGTAATATTTAACTTGTGCACATAGCTGGAAGAGATATCCCAGTTTCATACTTTAAATGTTTATGACTCAAATATAATCTATAATTTTATATCACAAACCGTGTTTATGAATATACATGAGGGCATAATTCTAAGTCGTTCTTTCATTCATAGTGTAAGAAAGTGGTTTATTAGTTGGGGGAATTGTGGTCCACCACAAATAATTAAGGCACTATTTTGTTATGTCCAGTCAAACGTTCAAGTAACTTAATCCTGACCTTGGTAGCTATGGCACAGAGCAGGCAGGCTTAATTTAGAGAAAATGAGTAACGCATTTAGGAATATCAAAACGGTTAAAAAGTCAAAAACATTAAGAATACAATATATAGAAAGTTACAGAAAAATGGTGATTAAAAAGTGCAAAGCATCAATGTTTGTGGTAGAGCGGGACCTAGGCGCAATGTCCGGCTAACTGCGATGGAGCGCCGGTTGGATACAATAACCAGTTTGACTCAGTCAGGGTTTTACCTTGGATGCTTCAGTGGGGCAAGGCAGCATGCTGTATCTGAGGCAGGCTCGACGATGATGCGAAACTGTTGAATGAGGTACTGGTAAAGTCAATGATTTTGGCGGGAAAAGTTAATGGCAGGAAAGTTTAAATTTCATACCCAGGGAAGCCCTCTCGCTGGCTAGATTCTTTTGACACCTTTGCCAAGTCAAGATTTTACCTTCGGACTTAGTTTCTTTCTCGGAGCTTGAAATTCTCAAGCAGGGCAAGGCTGCGAGCAATGTCCTACAAGGGCCCCAAAACTTCTCATCTAGGTCCCACTGAAACAAATTTGCTGCTGTGGAGAAGCAATTGTATTGTATTGTATATCGATTTATAAAGCGCGATTGCTGCCCCACGGTTAACCTGTTTTGTCAGCCCAGTGAGGTCATGCCTTGAGGAGATTGACTTGGCAGGTTTGTCCTGGTCCTCCAGAGGTCCTGAAGTCCAAAAAGTTCCCATGTCCAAGTTTGTCCCAGTTCCAGATTGTCCCAGTCTCTTGCAGCTTTTTGAAGCCCTTTAGCTTAAATAAGAGGACAGCCAATTGACCCCTGGAGTCCACTTCTTTGTCCTGGGTACAACTGGGAGCAAGTTCAGCCCTTCAGGCCTCCCCACAGGTATCAAATAACGGGTGTACTCCTTCTTCTGTTCTTTCACAGGTCCAGAGCCTACTTAAGGAGGTTTCTTGTGTTGCCACATTTATGGGAGGTACTAAATAGTAGCTAGGGGCGACTTCTGGCCTTATCTTAACCAATAGGGTAAAATCTCCCAAGGGTAACCCAACTCACTTTTGCAGCAGTTCCTGTGTAGCCTATTGCAATACCCCTTACTCACTAAATCCAAGATGGAGAAACCCTTTTCATCTTGTACAGAGCTTGTGTACCCACCGATAGTCGTGGGAGGGTAATGAGCAGCTCCTCTTCTGTGGTCATTCGAAACCAGTTCTGGGGCCAGCTCTCACCCAACTGAGTTTGGTGCTTGTCTGACTGGGAGGACAAAGGAAGGGACATGCCCAGGTGTCATCTGACATCTGCTTGTGACAGGGGACCCCTTTGAAGTAAATTAAGTTCCTAGGCACATCCAAACTGGTCTTTCTGTCAAAGGAACAAAAACACCTCCCTACACCCTGGAATATGTCTCTGCTCTGCCAGTAGTTTTTATACCTCAACAGCACTCACTGGGCCACTGTTAGAGAGCTGATGCGCATTAGCCTCCAGGAGCTTCAGGCAGGGAAAGGCATGGGCGGCTCCTCCACATGGGCGGAGGAGCGTCACCCCACTGCGTTCTCGCATTGCAAGAAGCAGAAACATAAAATTGTATTTTCAATACCTTTTTATGCTTCTGCTTCTCGCGCTGCGAGAAAGCAGAAGGCAGGGTATGCCTGGTTGGGGGCGGGTGGGTTGGGGAGGAGTGGCTTGCCCACTCTACATTTTCTCTGTGTGTGCTGCATGCAGCCTACATAGAGAAAATGGCCTCTCTAAAGGCTCCTGGCTAGGCGCTGTCCGCACCAATCACAACGCTGCCATCGCAGCGTTGTGATTGGCTTATGGAAGAGGAGGGAGGATGCCTGTTCCTGTTCCAAAGAAAGCATCAAAACGCCAAATGCAGGACCCGGCCACAAGCAGAGGCGGCACGAGACCTAGTCAGCTACGTTTTAAAAACATTTTTTAACCCCCCCTCCTGCCCCCGCGTGAACCCTTGCACGCCCACCCCCACCCCCACCCACGAGTCATGCGAGCCGCGACTGCCAACGTCATAACTAGAGTCATGACACAATAGTGTTCCAGTGCCTCATAACAGGCAAACCCTCCACTGTCATCGCCATCCTTCGAGGCTCCTGTAGTAGAGAAATGATACCTCGTACCAGAGCCCAAGTCGTCAACCACGTTCCCCTTTCTGTCATGAGCCAGGAGATTTGTGGCACAGGCGGCTCTTCGAAATCCCTTGAACCACAATCCCTGCTGTTGCAAGGTGCATAATTTTTGGTGCAAAGAACGTGAGATGTAATGTTTATTTAACCCAATGACTGTGGCAATACGCAGGCAGTAACATAGACAATAATTGTTACAGCCACTCCCCCTGCGTGAATCCCCGTGCGACATCCCTCCGGCCCCCCCTCCGCGAGTCATGCGAGCCGCGACTTGGGAAGGTGACTTTCTGAAAGTTACTTTTCCTTAATATTTATTAACAATACAGCTTCACCATTGAGTTGAGCTTTTAATAAAAATTACAAATCGTGATATAATCATATTTCTAGCTGGTCCCAAACCAGAGATAGCAGCATCATTAGTTAATCTTACTTCCCATCTGTTTCCTGTGGGCCAGCCGGCCTCGTTATAATGAAAATAGCTTTTGGGGCTAGTCTCTGCAAGGAAATGTTCTAGTTTTAAAAACTATGCACCCTACCTTGAAAGCTGCAAGTCCTAAATAGGGTTGACATTAATATTTAAAAGGAAGGTTTTCCCCTGTCAAAAGGGTTCATTTTGACAGGTCGTGCTGCAGGTGTAAACTGCAGCTGCCAGTCTGCAGTGATAGCCCTGGAGCCCTTTGCCTGTTCACACTTGTGGGGGCATAAGAATGCTGTGATCCATAGCTGACATTCAACTTTCCATGCCATTGGTGTATTTTAGGTAGGGGTGGGAGTAACTCGTGGAGTTTTACTCTGCTAAATACTGCAGTTACATAACAACTCTGTTAGATTCCACAGAGTTCTTCCCACCCTTAATCCATACATATTTTTCATTTTTATAGCCAAAATATGAATTTTCACTCACAATCAACGTTTCTTCTATTGATATTGCACGATTCTGGAGAGGTTTTTATATTTTTTACAAGGTTTAAACCCACAGCGGTTTCTTTCAACCTGTGCCTTTCAGAGAAGACCTGAAGGGACCTTGGAAGACGAATCGTTCAAGGGCAGAGATCCAGAGTTGCTGCAACCTCTTGCGGCCAGGCGAGAGAGAGAGGAAAACACCTTGTGCAGCTGCATGCACGTTACCACCCTCTCCGCCACCGCTGCACGCACTGCTAAGGCGCACTCTGCACAGGGGCAATTGGCAGACTGTGCAACCTGCATGTGGACAAACATTGCCCATATGCACCCATGTGAGTGTCACACTTGTACTTTATTCATTATAATCATAAAATTATAATAAGTACATCATATTTATACACTTCTTGCACTGCAGTAGTGGTTCAAGAAAAAAGTTCATGAAAAATGTGAAAAAGTGATGGGTATATTATAATTTTTATCATCACTGCTGCACAGGGGAGCGAAAACTGACTAGTATAACAGTAATAAAACCAAGAATTTACATATCAGCCATATTATGGACGTGTGTATTCAGTGTATGTATCAGTGGGAGGACCACATACATTCATTGTCACTGCTGTGGTGGGAGGATGCCCACTCTGACCAACATATATTTCCACCCTGGCAGCCCAGGGAATTGCATCTGATTTCACCAGAAGAAAGTCTCATTCATCATGCTTGTCTCAGGGTGACAGACCCCTGTTGGCGGCAATGCAAATTTTGGGAATTCTGAGCCAACGTAATAGCCCTCACACAGCTGCAATGCAGTTTTTACTGCCCATTGAGTGAGATAAATATCTTCCCGACCCATGCACTGCAACAATGCTAAGTTCCAGCTGGCAGCAGCCTACCTTGCCCTTTATCTGATGGAGGAAGGGAGAGATGGTGAAAGCAGAGCACATGGGAGGGGTGTTAAGGGTGTAGCAGGATGCACTGACTTTGATTTGGGCTTCATACTCTGCGATGATCTTTTTGTCCTTCTTGAAAAAGGACATCTTCTGGCCAGGATCTGTCAGCCCTTAGATCCCAGGGGTCTCCCCAATTCCTGCACAGAGGTGGGTGGCTCTAGGGTATACCACTCTTTCTGTAGATCCAGGGGGCCTGTTTCATATTCCAGTGCAAGGATGGATGCCTCCAGGGGTGACAAGCTCCAGTTCTGAGAGGCTCCTAGATAGATAACTCCAAGGGTGGCACAATCTAGGTGGGGTGTCTCCAGGGATGAGAGGGTATCTCCAAGATGAATATTTCCAGAGAAAGGTATCTCCCAGGATATATCTCCAAGTGCTGGCTCTCTCCTATCTGGGTTTGTTTTCTGTGGTGTGTGTATATATATACATTGGTAGCACCAAATTACAAGTATTCAACCGCATTTTACAACATTTAAGGGCAATAGTGAACTCAGACCAAAATTATCCAGTAGCTCGTCATTTTAAACTAGTACATAACAATAAGTTAAATGATTTGAGCTATTTCGTGATTGATTCAGTATCTAAAAATTTTAGAGGAGGTAACAGGGAAAAAACAATTAAGACAACTGGAATCCAAATACATTTTACTCCTTGACACTAGGATCCCCAACAGTTTAAATACAGGAGAGGATCTTCACAATTTTTTGTAGATCAGGATCTGTATCAATGTAATGATTTGATTCCACTTGTTACTGCTATCTGTAAAACATCTTGCACTGTAGTCAATGTAAAATGAATAGGTTTTTTACAGTTTTATTAGAGCGGCTCCGGTGGGCTGGTTGGGGTCTGGATTTTACCATGGTTTTTTAATTTCGGTTTTGGATTATGGTGACTCCAGTTACTCTAGTTGGTTTCCATTGAGGTTTGCTCTTTTAGACTGTTTTTTTTATTTTCTCTGGATGTCATCTTCAATGAAAGAGTTTGATATGATGTAACATGTGTTTTCCCGAAGCATTTATATATAGGATCCCCTCTAAATGAATTTTGTCCAGACCGTATATGTATACTGCTATGGAGTAGCTAAAATTTGGTGCACTGACACTTTATAGACACGATGATTTGGTAGAAAATGATTAGATTTTAGCAACGACTACCTATCCCCCCCTTTAGGCTTTTACACTTTTTTTTTTATTTTATCCATCATCAAGCTATGATGTTAAATATCTCTTACGCATGGATAATTTTGCACTTATGTATTTTATGCACTTGCACTTTCCCTTAACATTTGTGGTATTCAGATATAAGGATATATTGGATAAGAGTAGGATGTCATATTGTGTCACAGGCAGAAAATTATTAACCACTTGGTTTTATTTATATATAGTTTTATCAATTGTCTATTTAAGTTTAAATAAGGTATTTATACTATTTATAATGATTATTTATTTGGATATTTATTGATAATTATTTATTTGGATATTTATTGAAAAACTTAGAAAATGAATTCACTGTGAAGTAGTATGTCTTCCAGCTCTACCAATATCCTATGATCAGGTGACCTATGTTTGTTAAGGGAACCAATACAAATAGCCCATTCCTGTTCCGGGGTGTCATGTGATCAAGGCTGCGGCGACGCGGCCGAAACGCGTCACGCTGATTCATTGACTGGGTGAAATAAAGCGAAAATAATTTAATTTGCACTGCTGTGGTCCGTACCTATGTTCAAAGTTACCAAGTATCGTGGTAATCCAGGATTGTTTTGTTCTCTCTCTATATATATATATATATATATATATATATATATATATATATATATATATATATATGCTTCAAAAGCGGCCCACTTTTCGGCTCCTGGGCGCTCTAAGGCGGTGCGTCAGAGGTACGACAGAGCCAAGTCGTTACTTATTCATTCTTTTCCCCGCAGGGCTTCCTCGCGCACTCACGAGTCAGGAGGCGGTTGTGCAGTGATCCAATTCCACTTTTAATTTAATTCATTTCAGCATGCCAGTTCACCAACTCTACGCGTTTCGGTTTCCACTGAAACCTTGTTCACGAGACTGACAAAGGTAACTCAACATTTTTTTCAAAATAAAGGCCACACATGTGGTTAATTACGTCATATCCTGCGATGTGCAGCTAAGCATTATGGTCAATGTAGTTTAATTCTAACATTCGATCATCAGAACATTGTAGATGGTATATAGCTTCAATCATATTGCTCTGATGGAGCGGTCTCAAAGTAACCAACATATCATAATCATGTCCCAGATAAGAATTATACTGCGCATATGTTATCAATAACAGCGCTGTCCTGAACGTGAAAAAATTAAAAAAGTTATGCGCAATCAATAAAGCCCTCCAGTGGGCCATCTTCTATCTATCAACATTCATGTTTTTTAATACATTCTTACAATGTAGCCCTCTAGTGGGCCTTGTATCTAGTTAAAGAAGTATATTTCTATCAACATGTAGTTTATGTCATTGCCACTGTAAAATTAAATGAAATAGTTTTTTCTATTTCTTTCTCATGTCATTGATTCCCTCTCCTCTAATTGCCCTCTACCGATCACCTTACTACATTCATAACGTACTTCTGAAATTATGTCTACAAAAAAGATATTTTTTCTTTAAAAAATATATATATATACATAGGAGGCATAATATTTTCAGCTCTGCAAGTTCTAGCATTTGTTTCATAATGGAACATATCTCACAGACAGTTCATAAATGATAATGGAGTTCCTCATCCTGGTTTAAACCGTCAGGCATAAGTGTTCGAAAATTCAGAATGTGCCGAGATTCCTTCTGTCTTAAAGATTTTTCTATATCCCCACCTCTAGGGTGTTTCCAACGCATAGAATTTTAGCTTTTTCCAATCCCCACCATGTTCCTTCTCCATGTGTTTGGCTACAGCATTACTTCTGTCTGAGTTGATTGTGGCTCGCACATGTTCCAAAATGCGTTTTTTCAATTCGCATTTCGTGCTGCCTATGTATTTCATCGCACATGGACATTCCATCACGTATATCACAAACTGGCTTTTACAGTTAATTAGCTGTTGAATCTTCCACATACGTTTATTTGTCATCATCACCTCTTTCTTATTTTGGGCAATTAAACAGACTTTGCAACTGGTACACTTAAAAAACTCTTTCGGTTTCAGCCATGTTTCTGATTTCTTTTGATCTTGAAAGTGACTGTGCACTAGTTGATCCCGCAGGTTTTTTGCTAGTCTGTAAGTAATGTTCGGATGATCTCCCACTATTTTTGATACCATGGGGTCCATGTGTGATATGTGCCAGTTCTTGCGCAATATTCCCATTAGTTGTTGGTTTTCTGTGCTGTATGTTGTTATAAGCCTTATTCTGTTATCTTTCTCGTCCTGATTAGGTTTTTCTTTTATCAAGTCAGTTCTTTTTACCCTGTTCGTGCATTGCAGTGCCTCATGAATGATTTTGGAGTTGTATTTTCTTTTTTTAAATCTTTGTATTGCTTGGCCACGATGTTGTATCCATTCTACCTCTTGAGAGCATATCCTTTTGATCCTGAGAAATTCCCCATACGGAATGTTTTTAATCAGACTGGTTTGGTGCAAACTTTCCGCATGTAGTACCGCATTTGTAGCCGTATCCTTACGATGCAGGGTGGTTTGAACTGTTTCGTTTGCAATATAGATCTCGGTATCAAGGAATACAACACGTTCATCACTGATGTTATATGTGAACTTAAGGTTGAAGTCTGAGTTATTTAATATTTCAAAATATTCTGCAAATTCATTCCTAGTTCCGTCCCATATTAGAAGTAAATCGTCGATGTACCTCAGCCATGTTACGGTTTTGTTAACATATTGGTCGTTTTCACTTTTCCAAGCCCAAGTCTTTTCCCACAGTCCCATGGTCAGGCAGGCGTAGCTTGGACTAAAGGAAAAACCCATTGCTGTACCTTTCACTTGACGGTAGATCTCTTCCCCGAACATAAATGTATTGTGTTCCAAGCATGTGTTAATCATCTCCAGTAACATTTTGTTGTGATCTGCAAACTGGATATTTCTTTCTTGCAGGAAATGTTCACATGCTTTGATACCGATGTCATTACGGATGTTGGAGTATAGCGATACCACATCCATTGTGATCAAATTGTATGTTTCTTGCCATGGAGTCTCCTGCAAGTGTCTCAATAAATCACCTGTATCTTGTAGATACGATGCTAGGTTTTTAAGATAAGGTAACAAGAATACATCTAAGAAATTAGCCATGGGTTCTAGTAATGCTCCTTTCGCCGATATTATGGGTCTCCCTGGTGGTTTTATGGGATTTTTATGGATCTTTGGCAAGAAATATATTGTCGCCATTTTAGGATGTGCCATTTTGAGATATTTCACTTCTTCCTCATCTAATAAATTTTGTTGCATCCAGAGATCCAATTTTGCATCCAGCTCCTCTTTCCATTTTTTTGTTGGATTTGATTTTAATTTTTCATAATATTCCGTGTTTCTCAGTTGTGAATATGCTTCTCGCATATATGCCTCTTTTTCCAGGATGATGATATTCCCTCCCTTATCTGTCATCTTTATTTCAATTGTATCATCATTCTTCAGTTTTAACAATGATCTCCGCTCATCAAAGGAAAGGTTATCTTTTTTCTTTGAATGATCAAGTTGGTATAAGTCTTTTATTACACATTCGTGGAATGTGTCAATTTTATTTCCCTGTGCTAATTGTGGGTAAAACTTTGATTGAGGTTTTTTTAAGCTGCACCCAGCTCCCAATTGTGTGCAATGTTCAAACAATTCTTTCCTTTCACGTTCAGGGCTATGTTCCAATTCCATCAAAGTGATAAAATGTTCGGCATCGTTTGCCATTAGTTCCATATCAGGAGTTATGATCTTTTTACCATGTTGGGTCATCTTGGGATTTTCTGTAAAGAGTTTAGCCAATTTGATTTTCCGAACAAATTTGTAAAGGTCTATTCTTATTTCTGCCAAATCGATGGTGTTTGTAGGGCAGAAATTGAGACCCCGTTTTAAGAGTCGCAATTCAGTTTCAGTAAAAGTTTTTTTTGATAGATTGATCACTTCCAGATCTTGGGTCTTATTCTCAGAGGTCACCATTAATTCCATTTCTGCCTCATACTCCTCGTTGTTGTCCCTACCCGGTTTGTGTTGGAACTTTGGTTTGATGTGCCGCTTGCCTCATCTCGTTGGTTTCTTTGGGTATTGCCTCGCCCTCTGCCTCTTCCCCGGTTGTTTCTTGTTGGAGATCCCATGGTCTTCTCCCAATTATTTTGTTGAAGCGCTAATCTCATTTCGCCTAAAAAAGAGCATTTTGTTCTTGTATCCCCTTCATCTACTTCTCCATCACTGGCCTCAGTGGAAGTGAGCGATGACAGGCTGCTTGTATTTGTTGCCAAATCCAATTTTCCCTCTTGTTTAAATTTATCATATTTTCTGGCGTATGTAAAAATACGTCCTTCCGAGTAGTCTTCCTTGTCCTCAGAAATTTGGATTGTTTCCTCAATCTTACTGTTACTTCATGTTTCTCTATGTAGCATTCCAATTCATCTATACATTTTTTTAGTTCTGGGTTCATCTCTAGAGTGGCCAGTTCTTTGTTAATTTCTTTTAATTGCATTGTCGTTTTTTCTAAGGCTAATTCGATGCGTTTAACTAGAATTTCCATTAATCCCAATGATGATTTCAAAATATGTTCCCCCCCATTCATTCAGCAGTTCTTTGCTGGTATCTTGATGATTAGGTAACAAGTTAATGCGCAATCCACGTGGGACACGTTTCACCTCTATGTACTTTTTTAGAGATGCAACTTCCCACCATTTGTTTATTTCTTTTTTTGAAAGTTTTTCCCAAGCGCGTAGTTTGTTTCTGGTATCCGGTTTATATGAGCTGCTGGATGCTCCACTCTCAGCTGTTGTTTCTTGTCCCAATGATGATTTCAAAATATGTTCCCCCCATTCATTCAGCAGTTCTTTGCTGGTATCTTGATGATTAGGTAACAAGTTAATGCGCAATCCACGTGGGACACGTTTCACCTCTATGTACTTTTTTAGAGATGCAACTTCCCACCATTTGTTTATTTCTTTTTTTGAAAGTTTTTCCCAAGCGCGTAGTTTGTTTCTGGTATCCGGTTTATATGAGCTGCTGGATGCTCCACTCTCAGCTGTTGTTTCTTGTTTGAAGAATGTCTCTATCAGAGCATTTCTATTAGCCTCCCTTTTATCCATATTTGAACTGGTTTGGTTATCATCCGCTGTATTTTTCTCTCCTCTTCTCTATTCTGTGAATTGTTTGTCACTTTTCACAAGACGCCCCACTTCTCGTCTCCTCGTATTGCTTATAAACCAGACTTGAATCAGAGAGAGAGGTTCTCCGAGTTTTTTAACTCAGACCAATGTCCTGGCTTTGTGTAAGGATCACCGGGTCTGTTCCGCAGGAGCGTCAGGAATCCTGGAGAGAAGTCCTCAGTCGTCCCCCACGTCCCTCCGACTCTATCAAACTCTAGAGCACGGAGGATACGTTGGGGAAAACAGGGAAACAAAACAAGGATAGGCGGGGAAAAAAGGCAGGTCGTATTGGTGGACTACGTCAGGGTTAAAGGCAGGAACACACAGCTGTAAAACAAAGTCTTGATTAATGTGCATAAAATACCAATGACCTCACATGTATGGACCCTCTATATTAGGGAAACCTACCACGCTTATCTGTCTTGGGGAACTCTCAGCACGTTATCTTTGCTTCACAATGCTAGGAAACCCTATGGTAAGACACAAGTTTAATAACCAGCAATCCCTCTGAAATGTTGCTTAAATAGTGAAGGTGTCTAGCTCACCCCGTAAATATCCAAGCGAACTGGGCAGGAGGAACAATTAACTTCTTCTTCTAATAATCTTCTGAAGCTCGTGGTTTATATAAAGGCTGAAGGGAACTAAATAGTCATGGGTTTGAGAGTACATAAAGGAGAAACATAAGTAACCCCCTCCCTTATCTCCCATGTGATGAATATAGATTACCGTGTCTTTCTGTAGAGCACGACTGTAACCTAAAACAGAACTCTTTGGTCCACGCTAGTTAACCCCACCTAATATTCGTATACGGGACCGTTGTGCATGATAAATAGATTCAACTAGAACAGAAACAAATATTACTCCAGCCCGAAACGGACCGAGAGACGCCTTAACAGCAGGCTCCACGAAATACTAATAACTAAATGCCAAATACAGGGTTCAACTCAGGAGTCCACCTAAAAGAACTGCGTGTGGAACGGAACCCACGGTAACACCCTAGGACACAATACAGACTCCTAGACCTTACTTGGAAACGGGGGCTTCAAGCAGGTAAAACGACACCAACCAAAAAGGGAAATCGCGCGTCTACTGGTGCCGCTTCAGCACACACCAACGCCACGCCAAACAAGGAACAGCGAGGACACCAGTACTCGTTCACTTCACTTCGTCTGAAACCGGAAGCAGGAAATACGCACTAACAGGAAGTCAGGCAAATCTCAATAGGACGGAAATGGGCTGTCTGCAAGAACGCTAAGCAACGTTAGAACGTTCTGCTCTCCTTAAATACCTTCCGTATCTCGGGGCATGACCGCGGGGCATGACAGCACACTCCCCCCACGATGCTCTCCCCGTGGTCTGGGTTTCTCGGGGTATCGTTGATGGAACCTCTGTACCAACCGGGGAGCATGCACATCACAAGCATACTCCCAGGTGCGATCTTCCACCCCATACCCTTTCCAATGCAGCAGATATTGGAGAGATCTACCCCTGGTGCGAGAGTCTACAACAGCCTCTACTTCATATTCTTCAGTATCTTGAACTGTGACAGGAGCGGGCTTCCTAGGGAGCCTTGTGCCGGGCTCAACAGGTTTCACAAATGATACATGGAATACAGGATGTATTCTAAAGGAGGCAGGTAACTCGAGCTTCACCGCCACAGGATTAACTACTTTGAGTACTGTATAAGGACCGATGTATCTGGGATTAAACTTGCGAGGACCAGTGAGTGTTATGTGTTTAGTGGAAAGCCACACCTTATCCCCCGGGGTATAAATAGGTTCCAACCTCCTGTGTAAATCAGCCCCCTCCTTATATTTCACCTTGGCCACGTCTAGGTCTTCTAGCGTTTTCTTGTGTAAGTCCTGTAGCTTCAGTACCAAATCATTGGCAGCAGGAGTAGGGCTGTCTATAGGGACCCCTACAGGTAACAACTTAGGATGAAAACCTTGGGAACAAAAAAAGGTGTAAGGTTGATGGATGTATGTGGACTGTTATACGAGATTTCTGCCACCCATACCCACTCGTCCCACTCTGCTAAGGAGTGCAGGGCCTGATTCCTCACATATTGTTCGAAGCACTGATTAACTCTCTCGGTCTGGCCATCCGACTGCGGATGATGACTAGAAGATAGTCGAACATCGATCTGAAGCATAGCACATAAGTACTTCCAGAACCGAGACACAAATTGAGCCCCCCTGTCCGAGATCAGAACAGAAGGAAAACCATGGAGGCGGACAATCTGTTGCAAGAATATGGAGGCCAGTTCTGAGGCCGTGGGCAACCCAGGCAAGGGGACGAAGTGTGCAGTCTTCGTGAAATGATCCACAACTACAAGCAAGGTATTATTCCTTCGTTTGGTTACTGGTAGTTCTACTATAAAGTCAAGGGAGACGGTATGCCACGGACCAGGAGGAGAGGCAAGGGGTAGCAGTAGACCCACAGGATTCTGATGAGAAGCCTTGGATTGGGCACAGACATGACATGTCTTCACATATTGCTCTATGTCTTTCAGCATGGTAGGCCACCAAAACCTTTCACGTATGGCCTTGGTAGTCTTTTTTATTCCTGGATGCCCTGACAAGGGATGTGAATGATACCATTCCAATACCTGGGCTTGCAAGTCTAAGGTAGGCAACACTACTCCTCCATGAACACAAACACAACCATCCACAGTAACTGACTCTTGTGACCCTACGATGGCCTGCAGGTTCGCCGTGAGTTGACCCTTTCTAATTTGGTCCCTAAAGCTTTCTTCCGTGATCACCCCTCCTATGATGAACTCACTGGGAATAATAGAGGGGGTATCAACCAGTGCTTCCAGTTGTTGAAATCCCAGCCGGGATAAGGCATCCGCCTTTCCGTTTCTATTCCCAGGACGGAATTGTACGGTGAATTCATATTCGCAAAAGAATTGAGACCAGCGAAGGTGTCTCATGGACAGTGCTTTGGCTGATTTAAGATATTGGAGGTTGCGATGGTCTGTATATACCACAGCTGGAAACTTAGCGCCTAGTAGATATTGCCTCCACTCCTCAAACGCCTTCTTTATCGCCAGTAATTCCTTGTCTCCCACAGCATAGTTGTATTCTGCCGGAGTGAACTTATGGGAGAAATAAGCCACGGGGTGACACTCGCCACTCTCTGGATCAGTTTGACTCAGAACCCCTCCCACTGCAACTTGAGAGGCGTCCACCTCAACCACAAAGGGCAAGGCTGGGTCAGGATGTCGTAAAACAGGCGCGCGCGTGAAGGCCTTTTTCAAGCGCTGAAAGGATGTTTCAGCCTCCGCCGACCATACATACGGCATTCTCTTTCTCAAGAGGGCAGTAATAGGATGCGCCAATTCGGAATAATTCTGGATAAAACGCCTGTAAAAATTGGCAAAACCTAGAAAGCTCTGTAGCTCTTTGACAGTACCAGGTGCTGGCCAAGAGAGAACAGCCTTGACTTTGACAGGATCCATACTGAGTCCTTGAGGTGTAACAATAAATCCTAAAAAAGGCACTTCTTGTGTATGGAAGGTGCATTTTTCCAATTTGCAGTAAAGGTTGTTATCACGTAAACGTTCCAACACCCTTCGGACATGTCCTATGTGTTCAGATAGAGTAGAAGAATAGATCAACAAGTCATCAATGTAGGCGATGACATGTACATTTAGCATATCCCAGAGTACTTCATTGATGAAGAACTGAAACGCAGCAGGAGCGTTACAAAGCCCAAAGGGCATTACTAAATACTCGAATAACCCGTATTTAGTGCAGAAGGCAGTCTTCCACTCGTCTCCCTCCTTGACACGCACTAAATGGTAGGCGCCACGCAGGTCCAGTTTAGTGAAATACTTAGCGTTGCGTATTCTGTCAAGGAGAGAGGCAATCAGAGGCAAGGGATATCGATTTTTAATGGTAATGTTATTTAATCTCCTGTAGTCAATACAACACCGAAGACCTCCTTCACGCTTAGGGATAAAAAACAAAGCTGAGGAGGCAGGAGATCTAGAAGGCCTAATGAACCCTTTCTCTAACATAGTATCCAAATATTTCCTGAGGTATGTGTTCTCTTTCTCAGTAAGGGCATAGACCCTACTGCACGGAATTCTGGCTCCTGTCTCTAGATCTATTCGACAGTCTTAAACCCTATGCGGAGGAAGGACTTCTGCTTCCTTGGGATCAAAAACCGTGTACAAGTCATTATAACAGGCAGGCAATTCAGGCACAGGATCCTTCAATTCTGCATCGAGTATCGTTTGGGCTACTGCTATCCTAGAATCAAGGTGTGTACTTGGACGAAACTTGAGCCTTGCTTTTTGCCAGTCAATGATAGGATTATGTGTCTGCAACCAAGGAATACCTAAAAGAACAGGTATCTGAGGTGACCGAATTAAATCAAATTCAATAACTTCTTGATGGTCGGGGTCTATGTGCATGTGGAGACTAACTGTCCTGTGAGTTACTGGCCCTGAGACAAGAGAGCTGCCATCTATTGTAATCACTCTGGTGGAAACGTCTTTCGAGACACAGGGTATTAAGTTACACCTTGCCCATTCCTCATCCATAAAATTCCCAGAGGCCCCTGAATCAATCATGATGGCTACATGGACACCAAGGTTTTCTACAGAGAGATAAGCCGATACGTAGAGGTGAGGGATAGGTTTAATGTCGTGCTCTGAAGAGGAGACTGTAAGGCCAGAACTGCCCAGGATTCCCGTCTCCACGAAACCCAGGCTTTCTAGTTTCCCGAACTCTTCGATGCATTGGGTTTGATCGGGCATGTCCTTAAGAAATGGCCAGCCTTTCCACAATATAGGCAGAGCCTATTGGCTCTTCTTCGTAGCCTCTCCTCCGAGGTCAGCGGCCCTCTCACTATGCCTATCTGCATCGGCTCGCTTTTATCAGGCCCTTTCACAGATTCTACTTTCTTTTCTTTGACAGGGGCAAATCGTTCTTCACTCTTTCCCTTTTCTTGCTTCCTTTCTTGGATACGGTGTTGAATCTTAACCACCAAATCTATCAGCTCCGTACAAGCTGAGGGTAAGTCTACTATTTGTGAAAGGGCATCCTTTAAATCGTCACGCAACCCCCTATAAAACAATGTACTACGCTTTTCCTCCGGCCAATTGGACTCAACCACCAGTCTCTGAAATGATGTAATATAAGCCACCAGTTCTTGGTTACCCTGTCTCAGAGCCAGTGACTCAGTATCAGCTGAGTGTGTATACATATGTTTGTCAAATAATTTGCGAAATTCTCCTTTAAAGGCAGAGTAATTATATAAGAGAGGGTCGTCACGGTCTACCAAAGGTATGGCCCAATCTGCGGCCGCTCCACTAAGGTAGGACACCATAAAGGCAACACAGGCCTGATCTGTGGGGAAGAAAGAGGCCTTACAAGAAAAATGTAACTGGCAGTGACTAAGAAAGGATCCGCACCTAGAAGCATCACCTGAAAACCTCTCTGGGGGCGCTAAAGGGATGGAAGTAGGGGTGGTGACGTGTATCACTGAGGGTGCCGCTTCGGCTCTCCCTCCCCGCTGCCCCGGACTCATGTCTGTGCTGGAGGGTGTCCAGTCTTGCCGACAACGCCTGTGTTTCTACCTGTAAGTAGCCTAACATGTCAGCCAGGTCTGCCAGCGTAACCGCTCCTAGGTCCATGACGCTCGGGCAGAACCCACTATTTTAGGCTTAGCGTTCTGTAAGGATCACCGGGTCTGTTCCACAGGAGCGTCAGGAATCCTGGAGAGAAGTCCTCAGTCGTCCCCCACGTCCCTCCGACTCTATCAAACTCTAGAGGACGGAGGATACGTTGGGGAAAACAGGGAAACAAAACAAGGATAGGCGGGGAAAAAAGGCAGGTCGTATTGGTGGACTACGTCAGGGTTAAAGGCAGGAACACACAGCTGTAAAACAAAGTCTTGATTAATGTGCATAAAATACCAATGACCTCACATGTATGGACCCTCTATATTAGGGAAACCTACCACGCTTATCTGTCTTGGGGAACTCTCAGCACGTTATCTTTGCTTCACAATGCTAGGAAACCCTATGGTAAGACACAAGTTTAATAACCAGCAATCCCTCTGAAATGTTGCTTAAATAGTGAAGGTGTCTAGCTCACCCCGTAAATATCCAAGCGAACTGGGCAGGAGGAACAATTAACTTCTTCTTCTAATAATCTTCTGTAGCTCGTGGTTTATATAAAGGCTGAAGGGAACTAAATAGTCATGGGTTTGAGAGTACATAAAGGAGAAACATAAGTAACCCCCTCCCTTATCTCCCATGTGATGAATATAGATTACCGTGTCTTTCTGTAGAGCACGACTGTAACCTAAAACAGAACTCTTTGGTCCACGCTAGTTAACCCCACCTAATATTCGTATACGGGACCGTTGTGCATGATAAATAGATTCAACTAGAACAGAAAAAATATTACTCCAGCCCGAAACGGACCGAGAGACGCCTTAACAGCAGGCTCCACGAAATACTAATAACTAAATGCCAAATACAGGGTTCAACTCAGGAGTCCACCTAAAAGAACTGCGTGTGGAACGGAACCCACGGTAACACCCTAGGACACAATACAGACTCCTAGACCTTACTTGGAAACGGGGGCTTCAAGCAGGTAAAACGACACCAACCAAAAAGGGAAATCGTGCGTCTACTGGTGCCGCTTCAGCACACACCAACGCCACGCCAAACAAGGAACAGCGAGGACACCAGTACTCGTTCACTTCACTTCGTCTGAAATCGGAAGCAGGAAATACGCACTAACAGGAAGTCAGGCAAATCTCAATAGGACGGAAATGGGCTGTCTGCAAGAACGCTAAGCAACGTTAGAACGTTCTGCTCTCCTTAAATACCTTCCGTATCTAGGGGCATGACCGCGGGGCATGACACTTTGCTTACGATTTTACGAGACCAACCGGCATTTCCCCACAGATAGATACAATGTTACATACAATGTAGCAGTTGCTTCCTCACCGTTTCGAAGGTTTTTCGAGTTCTGCGCTCCCCTCCGGTTCCGCTTTCCTCGATCCACTTCTCACAGAGCTCTCCGCAATCCGCTGCACTTTTGCATTTGATCCACCGGCGTTCACCCGAGCTCGAGTGAAAATTGCTTCAAAAGCGGCCCACTTTTCGGCTCCTGGGCGCTCTAAGGCGGTGCGTCAGAGGTACGACAGAGCCAAGTCGTTACTTATTCATCCTTTTCCCCGCAGGACTTCCTCGCGCACTCACGAGTCAGGAGGCGGTTGTGCAGTGATCCAATTCCACTTTTATTTTAATTCATTTCAGCATGCCAGTTCACCAACTCTACGCGTTTCGGTTTCCACTGAAACCTTGTTCACGAGACTGACAAAGGTAGCTCAACATTTTTTTCAAAATAAAGGCCACACGTGGTTAATTACGTCATTTCCTGCGATGTGCAGCTAAGCATTATGGTCAATGTAGTTTAATTCTAACATTCGATCATCAGAACATTGTAGAGGGTATATAGCTTCAATCATATTGCTCTGATGGAGCGGTCTCAAAGTAACCAACATATCATAATCCTGTCCCAGATAAGAATTATACTGCGCATATGTTATCAATAACAGCGCTGTCCTGAACGTGAAAAAATTAAAAAAGTTATGCGCAATCAATATATTTCTTGCCAAAGATCCATAAAAATCCCATAAAACCACCAGGGAGACCCATAATATCGGCGAAAGGAGCATTACTAGAACCCATGGCTAATTTCTTAAATGTATTCTTGTTACCTTATGTTAAAAACCTAGCATTGTATCTACAAGATACAGGTGATTTATTGAGACACTTGCAGGACACTCCATGGCAAGAAACATACAATTTGATCACAATATATGTGGTATCGCTATACTCCAACATCCGTAATGACATCGGTATCAAAGCATGTGAACATTTCCTGCAAGAAAGAAATATCCAGTTTGCAGATCACAACAAAATGTTACTGGAGATGATTAACACATGCTTGGAACACAATACATTTATGTTCGGGGAAGAGTTCTACCGTCAAGTGAAAGGTACAGCAATGGGTTTTTCCTTTAGTCCAAGCTACGCCTGCCTGACCATGGGACTGTGGGAAAATACTTGGGCTTGGAAAAGTGAAAACGACCAATATGTTGACAAAACCGTAACATGGCTGAGGTACATCGACGATTTACTTATAATATGGGACGGAACTAGGAATGAATTTGCAGAATATTTTGAAATATTAAATAACTCGGACTTCAACCTTAAGTTCACATATAACATCAGTGATGAACGTGTTGTATTCCTTGATACCGAGATCGATATTGCAAACGAAACAGTTCAAACCACCCTGCATCGTAAGGATACGGCTACAAATGCGGTACTACATGCGGAAAGTTTGCACCAAACCAGTCTGATTAAAAACATTCCGTATGGGGAATTTCTCAGGATCAAAAGGATATGCTCTCAAGAGGAAGAATGGATACAACGTCGTGGCCAAGCAATACAAAGATTTAAAAAAAGAAAATACAACTCCAAAATCATTCATGAGGCACTGCAACGCACGAACAGGGTAAAAAGAACTGACTTGATAAAAGAAAAACCTAATCAGGACGAGAAAGATAACAGAATAAGGCTTATAACAACATACAGCACAGAAAACCAACAACTAATGAGAATATTGCGCAAGAACTGGCACATATTACACATGGACCCCATGGTATCAAAAATAGTGGGAGATCATCCGAACATTACTTACAGACGAGCAAAAAACCTGCGGGATCAACTAGTGCACAGTCACTTTCAAGATCAAAAGAAATCAGAAACATGGCTGAAACCGAAAGGGTTTTTTAAGTGTACCAGTTGCAAAGTCTGTTTAATTGCCCAAAATAAGAAAGAGGTGATGATGACAAATAAACGTATGTGGAAGATTCAACAGCTAATTAACTGTAAAAGCCAGTTTGTGATATACGTGATGGAATGTCCATGCGCGATGAAATACATAGGCAGCACGAAATGCGAATTGAAAAAACGCATTTTGGAACATGTGCGAGCCACAATCAACTCAGACAGAAGTAATGCTGTAGCCAAACACATGGAGAAGGAACATGGTGGGGATTGGAAAAAGCTAAAATTCTATGCGTTGGAAACAGTGGGAATGCACCCTAGAGGTGGGATAGAGAAAAAACTTTAAGACAGGAGGAATCTCGGCACATTCTGAATTTTCGAACACTTATGCCTGACGGTTTAAACCAGGATGAGGAACTCCATTATCATTTATGAACTGTCTGTGAGATATGTTCCATTATGAAATAAATGCTAGAACTTGCAGAGCTGAAAATATTATGCCTCCTATGTATATATATATATTTTTTAAAGAAAAAATATCTTTTTTGTAGACATAATTTCAGAAGTGCGTTATGAATGTAGTAAGGTAATCGGTAGAGGGCAATTAGAGGAGAGGGAATCAATGACATGAGAAAGAAATAGAAAAAACTATTTCATTTAATTTTACAGTGGCAATGACATAAACTACATGTTGATAGAAATATACTTCTTTAACTAGATACAAGGCCCACTAGAGGGCTACATTGTAAGAATGTATTAAAAAACATGAATGTTGATAGATAGAAGATGGCCCACTGGAGGGCTTTATTGATTGTGCATAACTTTTTTAATTTTTTCACGTTCAGGACAGCGCTGTTATTGATAACATATGCGCAGTATAATTCTTATCTGGGACATGATTATGATATGTTGGTTACTTTGAGACCGCTCCATCAGAGCAATATGATTGAAGCTATATACCCTCTACAATGTTCTGATGATAGAATGTTAGAATTAAACTACATTGACCATAATGCTTAGCTGCACATCGCAGGAAATGACGTAATTAACCACATGTGTGGCCTTTATTTTGAAAAAAATGTTGAGTTACGTTTGTCAGTCTCGTGAACAAGGTTTCAGTGGAAACCGAAACGCGTAGAGTTGGTGAACTGGCATGCTGAAATGAATTAAAATAAAAGTGGAACTGGATCACTGCACAACCGCCTCCTGACTCGTGAGTGCGCGAGGAAGCCCTGCGGGGAAAAGGATGAATATATATATATATATATATATATATATATATATATATATATATATATATATATATATATATATGTATATGTATATATATATATATATATATATATATATATATATATATATATATATATATATATATATAACAAACACCGTCAGGTCCTTCCGGGATGAAAACCCTTGTCAGGTGGTGCGTTGTCCGGCGAACCTACGGCCGGATAATCCAACAAAGTTCAAGGAACAAGAAAAACGCACACTCGGAGGTTCTGCTCGTATTCTTTACTGAGCTATCGTTACGCGTTTCGACACACTCTCATAATCGACACAATCTCTGTGTAATTTCCTCTGCTTTCTTAGCTTAATATCTTCTTCATATCTTTTCAACCTGTTTGCCAGATCAATCTTGAATTTTTTGATGTCTTCCTGATCAGTGTTTTTCTGGAAGTCTTCTTCAATTGATTCCAATTCTTTAACTATTTCTTCTCTATCCTCCCATGCGTATTTTATGAGAATCTGGAGCATTTTCTTGGAGCTTAAGGCTGAGTTGCCTGCCCATTCCTCAAGCATACGTGGATTTCTTGCTTCATGTGATGGCGTGATATATATACGCAGTCCACGTGGTATCATTTCTTTATCGACATAGTCTTGGAGGGAGACTGCCTCCCACCATTTGGATGCTCTTTAAACATCATCAAGCACCGAGACTGGGAAAGTTCACATGACACCCTTTTGCATCACTAGCATGCAGAGTAAGGACGCTGCACTAGTCGGTTAGTCATTCTGTAATTTCACCATTAATTGGTATATAGCCTGGATATCTCCGGAATCTCTGAACATGCCCATACGACACCCACGTGCACGTACGTTTCATGGCACTAGTCCGACTGGCATTTGTTTCTGTACCAGAATGTACAGCTGTTATAGCTTTGGTCTGGCAGCATGGGTGTTGGAATCGATAAAGATTGACAAATTCAATTATATCGTATCTTGAGCATTTTAGACCTTGGGACACTAATTTTGATATATGCAATCATGTATGCACATATACTTTGATACATTTTGTTTTATATCATGTTCTGTATAGATCTGTTGGTTTATTAACTCAACAACACGCATGTATCTCGTTATGAGATCGAGCTTCGAACCCATTACAAAATGGCGACCAGTTGCAATATGTAAATCACAGGAAATGGTAGTACTTCTTCTATTTTTGTGTGCTTATATGTTTGTTTGAAAACTTTATTGATATCATGTGACCAAGACACTGCTGTGTCGAAACGCGTAACGATAGCTCAGTAAAGAATACGAGCAGAACCTCCGAGTGTGCGTTTTTCTTGTTCCTTGAACTTTTTTTTATTATATATATATATATATATATATATATATATATATATATATATTCACTGAAAAAACCATAGGTTTCAGGCCTGATATAGTTAGGAATTAGCATTTAAAAAAACCTTAGAAATTCACTGAAAAAACAATAGGATTTAGGGGTGTTATAGTTAGCTGGACATTTCACTCGAACAAAACCATGAAATTCCTCCGATATAGTTAGTTGTACTAACTACATCTCGCGTGCCCACAATCCACTGCTGATGATATCACATATTACATCATTCATGACATGGTCAGTGACATCACTGATGACATCTCAAATGACATCACTGATGACATCATCCAGTGAATGTGGTTTGGTTCGTTATTTAAATATTTATTATATATATAGCAATTTGCATTGAAGAATGAGTGGATATATAAATATCTGGATGGAGGATTTAGTAGCAGTGTGATCGACTGTTTACTTGACTAATTTATAGTGTCTCACTATTGGAAAGTGACTAAACTGTGTGAATATCTCTATCACTTTGTCAGTTGTTGTGTTAACTGCTTCTCCAGTTGGTTACTAGCTATGTGAAAGTCTATTTTATTTGTTGATTAGTTAACTGAGTATTTGTATGGGAGAGTGAATGTGTGTGTGGTTCGGTGGGGGGCATGTGAGTGCCCAAAGATGTGTGAATAGTTGATTCAGTAGGTATATGAAGTTAAAACCACATGTTATAACAGTTGTTTGGTTGAGTGAATATCTTTATGGGTGTGGTGATGAGCCAATATATGTCTCAACGATACATGTCCAACAAACTAGGAAAATAAAAGCCAGCCTATATGTCAGTTGTTGTATATAAATAAGTATACATAAGACTCAGTGATTGTATGAGTGACAGTATGGATAACTGTATACTTGTAATAGTGTTTTTATAACACACTAAGTATGAATTATTATCTATATGAATAGATTAAGTGGTGTTTTTATAAGTGTATAGCTAAGTAAAAGTAAGTATGATCCATTGTTTGCATAAGTGAGTAGGATGACTTCATAAGTGATTAGGATGTGTGCTGGTGTGTAATGTCAATATAGGTGTATAAGTGATAGTGTTCTATTGATCATTGACAGCATGTATGAGTGAATCTATAGGTAAGTGATTAGATGTGTGTATGGATCTAGGAATCACTGAGTGGGCGTTTAGAAACTTGTATTGGTGTGTCAATGGTTTTAAATCTGGCACCCTGTGTTTTACAGTGAGTGATGAAAGGTTATACTAGTGTATGATGAGGTGTATCTGATTATCACGTGGATGATGGCATCAGTGATGTCATCAGTGATGTCATTTGAGATGTCATCAGTGATGTCACTGACCATGTCATGAATTATGCAATATGTGACATCATCAGCAGTGGATTGCGGGTGCGTGAGATGTAGTTAGTACAACCAACTATATCGGAGGAATTTCAATGGTTTTGTTCGAGTGAAATGTCCAGCTAACTATAACACCCCAAAAACCTATTGTTTTTTCAGTGAATTTCTAAGGTTTTTTAAATGCGAATTCCTAACTATATCAGGCCTGAAACCCATGGTTTATTCAGTGAATTTCAAAGGTTTTTTAAATGCTAATTCCTAACTATATCAGGCCTGAAACCTATGGTTTTTTCAGTGAATTTCAAAGGTTTTTTTAAATGCTAATTCCTAACTATATCAGGCCTGAAACCTATGGTTTTTTCAGTGAATTTCAAAGGTTTTGTAAATGACAATTTTTAATGTATTAATTGTTATACTGATTATTTTGATACTGATTTACTACATTTTGTAAACTGTTTATTTTTAGATATTTTAGTTTTTTTAATTACATTATACATTACAATACATAATATACTTTCTCAGATTGAATTACTTTAGTTTAAATACTTTGCAAATAGGCAATAGACTTTTATGTACAGTAGTTACAGTTGTTGCAATGGGCAACACAATTTCAAACACAATGCAATATTGAGCTCAATGTGAATTTCTAGTCAAATGCAATTAGTTACTTTATGGATTACTTTTCTAACCACAGGGCTGGATCCTAGATTCAGTCCTTGGACATCTCCTGTAAACAGTTGAGTAAAAGCGTTTTGGTTACAGTATGTATTTTTAAGGAATATTATTGTATTTTAAAAGTTGACAGAACATTTTTCACATAGAATCACCAATGTTATCCTATGGCAGAAAATTCACTTAGCAGGTAAGTAGTGTTATTGTTACTTTTTCTTACTCAGTGGTGGATCCTGGATCCAGCACTGGCCAACCTCCTGTAAACAGTTGAAAGAATGTCTTTAAATCATACAGTCGATTTTTTAGGAATAGTTTTAGTTTGTGAAAATAGTCACAGAAAATTTTCTGCTGAAAACCACCCAATGGATTCCTATGGAAGGAAATACAAGTTACTGGTAAGTACGCTTTGATTAATTTTCGGGGTCAGTGCTGGGCTAAAAGATGCAGCCCTGGGTTCTCTCCTGATTACAGGTGAGTAAATCAGAATTCGTAGTTCGGCTGATTTTAGAGGAATATTTGTACAATGGTGAAGGAAGGGGGCGGGGCCTGAGGTGACGTGTGCAAACACGCCCTGTGGCGCGTTTTAAGTTGGGGCATTAATTCCTCTTCAATCCTGAGGTCCCCTGGGGGCCAACTAGCCCACCAGGTACCTCCAGTATATGCCAGGGAACTGCATTGCAGAGAGATGTTCAGAGGCCACGCCCCTTTTTACAACACTCTGCAACGCAGCTCCTTGGCGCTTAGTGGAGGTACCTGGTGGGCTAGTTGTCCCCTAGAGGACCTCTGAACTGAAGAGGAATGAATTCCCCAACTTAAAATGTGCCACAGGGCGTGTTTGCACAGTATCACCTCAGGCCCCGCCCCCTACCTTCACCACTGCGCAAACGCGCCCGTGGCGCGTTTTAAGTTGGGAGATTAAGTCCCCTTGAATCCTGAGGACCCCTGGGGTCCAACTAGCCCACCAGGTACCTCCATTAAGCGCCACAGAGCTGCGTTGCAGAGAGGTGTAAAAAGGGGCGTGGCCTCAGAACACCTCTCTGCAACGCAGCCCCCTGGTGCATACTGGAGGTTCCTGGTGGGCTAGTTGGCCCCCAGGGACCCCCAGTATTGAAGGGGAATTCGTTTGTCGCCAGGGGGCGCGTTTGCAGAGTGATGATGAAAGGAGGGGGCGTGGCCTCCTCCCGATCCCGTTTTTTTCCTTTTTAAGAAGGGGGGCTGTGTAGCCCCCCTTCTTTTTCAATTTTTTTGGCCCTGGGGACCCCATCCCCCAGGGCCTGCCCCTAATTTTTTTTTTATTTTAAAAGTGTGGAGGGGGCCGCGTGGCCCCCCTCCCGAGGCCTTAATCTGCCCCGGGGACAAAAAATATATATTTTTAGGGAGGGGGGCTCTGTAGCCCCCCTCCTGTGGACACTAAAGGCCCCAGGGACCCCATCTCCCGGGGCCGGTTTTTGTTTTTTAAAATTTTTTAGGAGGGGGGCCGCTTGGCCGCCCTCCCGGGCCACTACTGGCCCTGGGGACCCCATCCCCCGGGGCCTGGCCATCTCATTGGGGACCGTGGGGGGGTCCCAATCCCCCCACGGTCCCAGCCGGCTTCCGCTTCCTGCAGGAACCGGCATTGCTTTTCCACATGGGGAGCAGCTAACATGCTGCTCCCCATGTGGAAAAGCAATTGTCTTTGCTTCATTGAAGCGAGAGCAGGTTTCCCCGGGACACTGCAGGAGCCGGCCCTGGGGGGTGGCGGTCCCAAGGGCCATCATTGGCTCCTGGGGGGGCATGTGGCCCCCCTCCCACTTAATTTAAAGCCCCGGGCGGTGGTGGTCCCCGGGGTTTGGGGGTCCGTAACAAACCCCCTATTTTAAATATTTAGTGTCCCGGGGAGGTGGCGGTCCCTGGGGCGTGTGGGGGGCTCGATCCACCACACAGGTTTTTTTATTTATTTTAAAACAAAAAAGCCCCGGGGGCGGCGGTCCCTGGGACTGCGGGGGGGCCATGAGCCCCCCCGCATACATTAACTTAAAGCCCCGGGGGTGGCAGTCCCTGGGGCTTAGTGGGGCCTTTGAGCCCCCCCACCCATTTATAATGAAGCCCCGGGGGGGTGGCGGTCCCCGGGGCTGCGGGGGGCAGTGAGCCCCCCGCATATTCAATCTTGGAGCACCGGGGGGGTGGTGGTCCCCGGGGCAGTGTGGGGGGGGATTGGGACCCCCTACACTTTTTTTTAAAATGATGCCCCCGGGATTTGGCCCCCGGGGGCAAAATAGAATATTCGGCCAAAATTTGCATTGGGTGTGCGAAACTCGCTGATTTTTTTGGGCTCAGGGGTCCTTGTGGGACCCCCTGAGCAGGCCTAGGGGGTCAGGGTGTTTCTACCCTGCCCCCTTGTCGCGTTTTTCGCGTTTGTTTTTTAGGTTTCTTGTGCCGCAGTTCTACCGAGGCACAAGATGGCTGCCAACACTTCCTGATCTGGAGTGTTGACAGACAATTAGCATTCAGCTCGTGCACAGCAGGGTACGCGCTGGGTGCGGGGAGGGTGCGCGGATCCTCCTCGGCCATAGATATCACTAACTTTTTTACCCTAATTTTCTCAGGAACTACTGAACGGATTTACACCATTTAAGCAAAAGGCACGAGTCTGAACTAAGGACTACCTCTTTGCCAAATTTGGTGTAATTCCGTTCAGCAGTTCGGGCTGTAGCTGCGTCAACTGGTCCTATGGGAAAATGCATGGGGGAAATGCGTTTTGGGACCCCCCCGTTTTTTATCGCCCCCGCTTGACGAATGACCGCGAAATTTTCAGGATAGGAACGTAGGAACGGACCGGAGATATATATATATATATATTCACTGAAAAAACCATGGGTCTCACACACGTTATAGTTAGGAATTAGCATTTAAAAAACCTTAGAAATTCAATGAAAAAACCAAAGGTTTCACACATGTTATAGTTAGCTGGACATTTCACTCGTAAAAAACCAATGAAATTCCCCCGTTATAGTTAGTTCAGCTAACTATAACTCGCGCGCCCGCAATGCACTACTGATGACGTCACATATTACATCACTCATGACATGGTCACTGACATCACTCATGACATCACTGATGACATCTCAAATGACATCACTGATGACATCACTGATGATGACATCATCATCATTGCAAGGTTTTTTAAATGCTAATTCTTATATTTACCTTTTTTTTTTTTTCAATTTTTTTTTACATATTTTTATTTTAATTTTCTATCCTTTTTTAAAGACTATGGTTAAATTTTAAAAATTCTACAATATATTTTTTATTTTTACCATTTTTTTAAACTAAACAGGTAAGATTTATTAGTATAACATAGTGGGGTTTTTTTCCCCTTTTTTTTTTTTTTTTTTTTAGTATTTTTTTAACGTGCGCGTACGGTAAGCGCACGTCTTGCTTTTATAACGTTAGATTTCTACGCTGTTTGCGTTCATTTACGCAATTTGCGTAGACGTACGCTGCACGTGCATGTTACGCGGAAGTGAAGGGGCGTGCCTGTTTTGCGCATGCGCGCGTGCGCGTGTCTTTTTTACGCGCATGCGTACTTTTGCCGTAAGCGCTCCGTAAGCGCACCGTACGCGCACGGTAGGTCATGTGATCAAGAAACAAAACTTTTTATTGGTTTAAAGTACTTTCAGTTCTAGAACTCTCCTACACCACACCCATTCCCCTCATTTCTGCTTGTGATCCCTTAGGAGAAGGAGCTGAGTTGTCTTTGTGATACGATGGCAGAACAGCAGACCTCTTCTGAGAGTGAGGCTAGCAGCACTACCTTGAGGCAGAGAAGGAGGAAACAAAAGAGCTCTTTCATATGGGAGTATTTTTCTTTTCCAGAGGGCAAGAAAAAGGTAAATGCACCCTTAGTGACTTGTAAGCTTTGTGGCCGTGTACTTTCAAGAGGGAATCCCAACAAGAAGTATTCCTTCGGGAATCACACCATGTTGAGACACCTTCATGATGTACACGGTAGGACATATGCTCGACATACTGAAGGTAACCCTTTAGTAAGTCAACCAAGCACATCCACAGCAGCTCAGCCTGGTCCATCATCTGCAGGGCCGAGTCCATCTTCGGCAGGTCAGCTGAGCCCTTCATCTGTGGGGGGAGCATCTCCTTTTTCTGGTCCTCTGGAAATCAACCATCGGTTTGCGAGGGTTTTAGTTCGGTGCGCCACTTGTCATGATCTAATTTGTCATAGGGAGACCAGTGTTGCCCTAGTGAACAATTTAATAGATCAGCACATTTGTCGTAACGACTAATATTCCCATTCTTTCTTTCCTCTGTCCCTGCATGAACACAACGGCTCTTTTAAGAGCCAACCTTACCTTTCTACTTTTTTTAATATATTTTTTTAAACTTTTTTTTATTTATTTTTACCGGTACGCGTAATCTTTTTTTTTTTTTTTTTTTAAAAACACTAAAAATCAATTATCACATTACAAGGTCCTTGAGAGACTACAATGAAAAACTGAAAATGTGATTGTGGAGAAGTGGAAAAAAGGGACCATGAAATTTTTGACTTACCATACCCACTCAAAAAATTATTTATTAATTAAAATTTAATTTTAATTGCTTTAAAAATGGTTCAAGTTTTCGAAAATTTTCTATCTCAATCTGAAAAAAAAGAAAAAAGTATTAATATTTAATAAAACATTTTATAATACAGTACACATATTTACATATTTTCCCCAAAAAATTTTTGCCTTTTTTTTGCTGTTTTCAGAATATATTGCATTTCACTATAAATTGTGAAAGCAATTGCATTCATCATTTAACAGCGGGCAAAAAAAAAATAACAATCTCAAAGATTGTTTTAAAAAAGCCCAGAATCTCTTTTTACTTAAACATAATATTATAGAAATGCATAATATTCTAAAAAAATATCATCTAATATCAATACTTATTTCTTTAAAATACCGTCTGACATTTTTGTTTCAGAAGTATAATCACAAAAATATATCTCAAATAACTCCACAATACATCTGGTTCCATTTCCTTTAGGCCAAATAGTAATTTTAAAATTCTTTTTTAATTAAATTTCCAATGTTAATCCAATAAAATTCTAAAGTTTAAATTGTACAGATCTCACCGATTCTCTGTAACATTTTGGTTTCCGAAAGATTAATTAATAATTAAATAAGTCCACAATACAATTGTTTACCTTTCCTCATGGCCAAATAGTAATTTTAAAAATCTTTTTTGAATAAATTTCCAATGGCAATCCAATAACATTCCAAAATTTAAATTGTGCAGATGTTACCGATTTTGTCTAAATTTTTGGTTTTCCAAAGTTTCATTAAAAATTTAAAAAGTCCACATTACAATTGGTTACCTTTCCATTAGGCCAAATGATAATTTGTAAAATCATTTTTTTTGAAAATTCCAATGGTAATCCAATAAAATGGTAAAATTGTTTTGTACAGATCTTGCCAAGTCTCTCTAAAATTTAGGTTTCAGGAAGATTAAATAGGAATTTGCTAAATCAAAAGGCAAACGTTGCTTGAAAATCAATTGGGAATCATTACACAGTGTACAGCCTTTTTCACATTTAAGATAAACTGTGTAATGTCCAGAAGTAACAGTAGGTCCTTCATGGAAAATTATTGCAACTGTTACAAAAGTTTTTCCTGAAATTGATAATTGCTGTCCTGTAAACTTCTTTATTAAAGTATCCAATTTTGAACCATCAGCTTTACATCGTTGCATCATTAAAATTACATACTGTCCGTATTCCTTTAAAATTAACGTTGAAAACATTTCAGATTGACACTCACCGCATTCCATGCTATGATTAGCATCTTTAACTAATTTAGCAAAAGTGACTGTTTTACTTTCTGGCAATGTTAAATAAATAAACCTTTCAGAATCAACATTAGAGCCACATGTATTGTAACCGTTTTCACAACTATGTTCCCATTTATAAGAGACACCAAACATATTTTCAATGGGAACCCCTTCTTCTTCCAGTACCTGAAGAAAAAACATCAAGAATTCCTGTGCGTCTTGCTGTACATTTTGAGAAAACTGAGTTCGTCCTGAACATACATCTAAAAGTTTTCTAATTTCAGTAGCACTTTCTATTTGAGTTTGATCATTACTCAGCTTTTGAAAAAGGAGACTCAACTCAGAACATAATCTTTTTCTCTGATTTACTATTATCTGCTCTTGCACACTTTCCAGATAAAATGCAACATTCAGCACTACATTAGCGTAGCAGTTGACACCAGAGCTATTTTCAAAATGACATCCTACAACCTCTTCTTCATTTTCCTTTTTCTTTTTGCTTGCAATTACATCACTCCTCTTTTTTTTCCTCCTCTCTACATCTTCATTACAGATATTCTCATTTCTCCTTTTACGAGAAACTACACGTTTCTCCAACACAGGATACTAACCTAAATGAGGAGCATAGGTTCTTCTTAATCTATTATACTCCTTTACACAATTTGCATCAGCACTAACTTTTGAGTCATCAAAGTCTATCATGAATAAACCAGATAATGTTTTCACTCGTGACAAAGCTACATAAGCCATACCTTCTTTGAACACAGTTGAACCAATGTTCACAAAAGCACAATCTACAGTCAATCCTTGAGACTTGTGAATAGTTACAGCATATGCTAGAGAAAACGGAAACTGCTTCCTACGTACATATAAGTCTTTCACAAGCATGAAACGAACTGAACAACGACAAATGTCTTTAACTTCTTCTATCTGATCAAATTTTATTTTTAAACATTCAATTCCATCTTTTTTCTGATAATTAATAAAACCCACAACTCTTCCCATAGCTCCATTAACTAAACCTTTTTCAACATCCAAATTTCTCCTTAAAAATACTCTACAGTTCATGCAAACAATAGATATTTTTCTAATCCAGCTGTTTTGGAAATGTTCTTCTCTAGTGAATCCAATTTATTTTTCAGTGTGCCTGTTAATGTGATAGTAATTCTTCCATCCTCAATTTTGTCCACTGCTTCCAATTTCCTGATATCTTCCTTTTCCAATTTTAAAAGCTCCTCATTGAATATTGAGCATTCACGTAGAGTTGGCATTAAGCAGATGACACTTTTCTTGTCTGCAATGTTCTTGTATATCTTCTCTGCAACTATTTCTTCCTTTGGAAATAAATTATGTAGCAGCCGACTCTGTAATGCTTTTTTGCCAACTTCTGTGAGTAGTCCAATCCTGATATCTTTCAGAATACTACCATATTCTTCATCGTTTGCTTGCCTCATATTAGTAGTAAGTTCCTTGTACTCAAAGAAGGACCAAATATTTGCATTACCGATGCTTCCCAATGACTTCTTTGTGTCTTCATGTGTCACAGTATTAAACACTGGTTGTCCTTTAACTGGAGTAAGTTGTAGAAGATCCCCAAAAACTATGACATGTTTTCCACCAAATAACACGTCATAGTCTGTCCTTAGAATTTGCTGCATTCTTAAATGCACAAAGGCAAGCATTAAGTTTGATACCATGCTCACCTCATCAATAATGAGAACTTGCATCTTCTTCAATACTCTTGAAACTTCCAAGCATGCTTCTCCAGTTAGCTTGTTGTATTGTATTTTGTTCTCATGCTCCACTGGTAACATTAGCAAACGATGTAAGGTGATTCCTTTTATGTTATATGCTGCTAACCCAGTTGGAGCAGTAACCACACAAGACAAAGTAGAATCCGTTTTTTGCTGTAGGTAGCTTCTGATGACTTTTATTAGGAAACTTTTTCCAGTTCCAGCTTGTCCGCTTACATACATCCTGATTGGATGAAATGATGTGCATGAGCACTCTTTTTTTTCATGTAGAAATCCGTGATCAATTTTGTTTCTGATCTCTTCATAAATTTGTTGCTGCTCTTCATTCAGTTGTCTTTCCAAATTTTGTAAGTCTATAAATTCTTCTTGAGCTCGATTCATAGCCGTTTCCACTTCATTCATGGCTATTGATGCTTCATTTTCAACGATTGGTTGTCCTAGGGGATCTTGACTGAGTGTTCCTGAACTTTGGCTGTCTTGAGAACTGTCTCTAGCTACTTCTGCTGCAATTGTAGTTTCCTGTTCAATTTCTTCATTTAACATTTGCAGATAAGTTGTGAATGTACTGCATTGTATGCTGTCTTTGCAAGCATTAAATGAATCTTCATAGCTTTGAAATTCTCCCAGTAGTTCATCCTCTGTACGCCATGGTTTAAACAGCTGTAAAAGAGCCAAGTAGTAAAATTCCTTTTTGTCAGTAGTGTCGCAACTCAGCTTCCTGTGATTTATCAAACTTCCTTTTGTTTGCTTCACCAAACATCCTTCCTCACCAATGACTTTATATTTTCCATTGTTGATGTCTTCTGCGGCTTTCCGTGAATAAATGTAGTTCTGCAGCACTTCATAGAGACACATGTTCTCCAAATGATGACTTCTCTTGGGATAATATGTGTCCAACATGTTTGATTTCAAAATATCTTTACTTTCTGGGTCATTCTCGTCCAAATATTCAATTTCTCCAACAGATTTCAGTACCCGATTTCTCATTGCTGCAAGGCCTAAACTTGCCCAAATTATTCTTCTTGATTTCGAGTAGAGACTTGCAGAAGATAACCTATCTGAACATTCGTAGGATCCAATTTCTCGATGCGATAACATCTTTAAACTGAAACTGTACAGCTTCTTACTGACAGTCTTCTCGTGAGAAATCTCTTCCCACATTTCTTTCAATTCAGTTTTTTCAGATTTAGTAATGTAAGACGTTACATATCGAGCAACAGCAATGGAATTGTCAGCTACATACTGTATATCCATGTTAGCATTCCACATGGATAAAATGACTGGGTTGTAGTCATTTATATTTTTTGATTCTTCTTTTCTTTTTAGGTTGTAGGTATTCTTAGGTGATTTTCTTGTGATAGTATGTCTCACAGATGACATAAAACTGTTTACTCTTCCATTTGAAAGAACAGGTCTAGGACATCCAAATCGACATTTAGTGTAGTATTTATCTTTGCTCTTGTATTTCCGTCGACAGTATTTTCCACACCGATGACTTTGGAAACGTAAAACTTGCTCCTTTAACTTTTTCTCTTCTGTGCTTTTTGGTATAGCACATGTTGCATATTCTTCAATGTAAGATAACACTGCTTCATCAGTATCTGTTCCAAACTTTGGGGCATCCTTGATCCACAACAGCATATGAATATGAGGAGCACCTCTTGCCTGGTACTCTTTTCTCCAAAAGAAATCCACTACTTCTCCTAGAGGTGGATTTTTTTTATTGCAGATGAAGGACATCATAGCCTCAAATCTATGATTGAAATATCTGCAAACATTAACCGGATCCAATGAGCACAGTTCTCCTGCTGTCTTGTATTCGATGTTTTTAATGTTTGAATTTGCCTCTCGTAGAAAATCCAGTAAATCATCCCAAGCGTACTCAGCACAGCTTAGGGTAAGGAACCATGTTGGTGTTCCTAAATTTCGTAACATGCATTTTAATTCACCATGGCGTCGGTACCAATATTCATTTGTCCCACGCTGACAAGCCATCAGATTGATCAGTTGTGTTTCCAAATGATCATCTCGGTGCTGCACTTTCTCCATAAAATCCTTAGCAGACACATTTTGTAAATGTACTCCACTTTTTAAAATGTGATTTACTGCATAAGATAGTGCAGACAAGTCGCTTTCAAATAAAAGATGGAACAAATAAGGAATACTTTGTTGAAATCTGGGATCTTCTGCATATAGTCTTGTAGTCCGATACTCAGAAGCTGGAATCTGTTCTGGACGTTCATCGGATCGTCCTCCTTTTCCTTTAGGAAACAGCTGGGGAAAACATCGAGCTTCCAAGCTCTCCTCCCATACACTCACGGGAGTTCCTTTTGCTTTCTTCATCTGAAACAGATCAATATTGTCTCCCATAACTTCTTTTGAATGAAGAGGATGTATGCTAAAATGTTCATAAATTTCTTCTTCCTTTGACTTGTCCACTTTTTCAATTTGTCCAGTTGGTGTTTCTGTGTCTTCTTGTAAATCTTCTTCTTCTTCTTCTATATAAATTGATTCATACCATTTGTTATTCCTTTTCAAATACAAATTTGCTCTTTGTACTTTCCGTACATCTACCAGCTCCTGCCAAATCTTCTTATTTTTTGTAGGTACACCATTAACCAGAATAACTAATGGTTCAGTTTCCAAAGTATCTGCATCAATAGTTTCCATATTTTTTCTCAAATCCAAGGGCAAATACACCACTCTACCTTTTAAACCTCTCAGTAAATCTGAAGGAGGTAATTTACCAGTTTTGGGCTCCATACGTACTATGGTCTGGAACGGATGAACACATTGAATAAGTATAGACTCATATGTATTTAATTCAGAAAGTTCGGCAGGAATAACATCCAATTCTAAATTATTATGTACAGCTCTGGTTGGCATTCTATTTTCCTCTAACTTGTTGTAACAGTATTTACAAATACGCTGATCTTCACCCAATTCAAAACAATTTTCAAGAAATATATATGTGGCAAAATCCTTCCACTTATAATTATCTTCATTTTCACTCTTTCTGTAGAGATCAACATTCCTAGTTTGTTTTCTATAATGAGTTCTGCGGCAACAAATACAAGTTATATTTGGTCTTTCATTAGAGATTATTGCAAATTTTGTTATGTGATCATTAAATGTTTTACTTACAGAGGGTTCTACATTCTCTTCCACTTCTTCCTCATTTACTGTGTCCTTTTCTGCACTGTCTTGTTCAGGACCAAAGTAACAAAACTGAATTTCATCAACAACCTTCTCTACATCTGATACCGATCCACGGAACAGAGCCCTATTCAATTCATCTAACTTTATTGCTGGACTTTTAGCAAAATACAACCGTCTCACAAACTTTCTCATTTCAGTATGATGAACAGCCAGCATCCTAAAATGATGGAAAACACTATTACACACTTTTCTAGATAGACAAGCCAGAGAATGACCCTGCAAACCAGTATTCTCTCTCACTCTGCATGGATCTAGACTTTGAAGCACCTTAATCTTCTGTTTTACACTTTTTTTACTATATTCTCTTAGAAACTCACGAAATTTATCAATAGATTCCTGACGCACAGTGCAAATACTACTACAATTCCAAGTGTACACTGGGGCTTTAGGACGTCTCCCCATAGCCTCATCCGCCATCACTTGTACCTCATCTCTTGGAACCATTATCTCCTTCTCCATTATGCAACCATTTTTCACTTCATAAGCACGACCTCTGGTGTCAACTGCATGCAGCAAACTATTACTTTGAAAATAACTCTCTTCATTAAAAAAAGGTTCACTACTTGAACTATGCATCCATTCTCCTAAAAACACTTTACAAAAGTTTGTTCTGTTCACTACTCTTTTCCTTTTGCTTTGTGATTTCAGTACATTAACCATTTTATCTAATGTACGCATCCTATTCAAAATTAAAATGAATAGTTTCCTTTTTAATTCTAATGCCTTTGCTGCAATGGCTTCAATTTCTTTTTTTCTCTTGTAATATTTTGCCTTTTTCTTATATTTCTTCACATCCTTTATCAAATTGGACATAACTCTTCTCTGAAACATTTTTCTACGTATCTCTTTAAACGCTGTTTTTCTGTTTAAGTTAATCTTTATTGTTGCAGAAGGTATATTTGCATTAACTAAATTCTCAATTTTTTCCTGTTCTTTTCTATTGAAAACATTCTTTCCAGTACAGACATTTTGTACATTTTTCCTTTTTTTGAAGATGTTCTTTAAAAAATCTTTTGTCTGCTTACCAGAAGATTTTCTCTTTTTCCCAACATGAGCATCTCCAACTAACTTAGGTCCTCCAGTTGTCTTCAAATATAGGTTTTTTTTGTGGTCTTTCTTTAGTCTGGATTTTGTAGGCATCTTAAATTTTGTTCACTGCTCTTCAGCAATACCTGAAAAAAACTAAAAAAAAATTCCTTTATTTTATTTAAATATATTACTACATTTTTTATGATCTTTTCAAATCTTAAAATACTATAAACCCCTTTCCTATAAATGAAAATCACAATAACACCTTCACAAATTAAATATCTAAAAACAATTCCTGTGTGCACACAGAGTCATGCTTTGAAATTAGGCAGAAAACGAAATTTCTTTGCCAATTGCAAAGCATACTTTCTACTACTTTTTTGGCAAGTGATAAGTACTTTTACAGTCTGACACATTTTGAATCCACTTTTCAGATTCTGAAAACAGCACATGTCCAAACAGCTTTTTCAGACCAGCAACATGTGTAACCTGGGTGACTGACTACACTCCAGCAAGGGCAACCAGCCTTAGTGATGCTGAATGTATTTGCATTACTGATTGAAACCTCAAACCCCACTCGGTTGTGAATACTGTGCATGTTTCCACAGGATAAACAGCTGGTGTGTGCTAAGAGTTTGCTTCTGCACAAAAAAAATAGGTCCCCCTTTCCATCTAATGCAAATGTAAAATCACCAGAGCAATACGCAATAAATCTCTGCCTGTAATTCCTCTTTGCACACAGAGTCACGTTTACATATTAGTCAGAATTCACAATTTCTTTGCCAATTTGAAAGCACACTTACTACTCTTTTTTTTGGCAAGTGATAAGTACTTTTACAGTCTGACACACTATGAATCCACTTTTTAGATTCTTAAAAAAGCACATGTCCAAACAACATTTTCAGACCAGCAACATGTGTAACCTGGGTGACTGAGTACACTCCAGCAAGGGCAACCAGCCTTAGTGATGCAGAATGTATTTGCATTACTGACTGCAACCTCAAACCCCACTCGGTTGTGAATACTCTGCATGATTCCACAGGATAAGCAGCTGGTTGTGTGCTAAGAGTCTGCTTCTGCATAAAAAAATAACACCCCCTTTCCATCTAATGCAAATGTAAAATCACCAGAGCAATACCAAACAGCTTTCTGAGACCAGCAACATGTGTAACCTGGGTGACTGACTACACTCCAGCAAGGGCAACCAGCGTTAGTGATGCTGAATATATTTGCATTACTAAGTGCAACCTCAAACCCCACTCGGTTGTGAATACTGTGCATGATTCCACAGGATAAGCAGCTGGGTGTGTGCTAAGAGTCTGCTTCTGCATAAAAAAATAGCTCCCCCTTTCCATCTAATGCAAATGTAAAATCACCAGAGCAATACCAAACACCTTTCTGAGACCAGCAACATGTGTAACCTGGGTGACTGACTACACTCCAACAAGGGCAACCAGCCTTACTGATGCTGAATGTATTTGCATTACTGACTGAAACCTCAAATCCCACTCGGTTGTCAATACTATGCATGATTCCACAGGATAAGCAGCTGGCTGTGTGCTAAGAGTCTGCTTCTGCACAAAAAATGGCTCCCCCTTTACATCTAATGCAAATGTAAAATCACCAGAGCAATACGCAATAAATCTCTGCCTGTAATTCCTATTTGCACACAGAGTCATGTTTTCATATAAGTCACAAAACGAAATTTCTTTGCCAATTTGAAAGCACACTTACTACTCTTTTTTTTGGCAAGTGATAAACACTTTTACAGACTGACACATTATGAATCCACTTTTCAGATTCTGATAAAAGCACATGTCCAAACTGCTTTTTGAGACCAGCACCATGTGTAACCTGGGTAACTGACTACACTCCAGCAAGGGCAACCAGCCTTAGTGATGCTGAATGTATTTGCATTACTGACTGAAACCTCAAACCCCACTCGGTTGTGAATACTATCCATGATTCCACAGGATAAGCAGCTGGCTGTGTGCTAAGATTCTGCTTCTGCACAAAAAAATGGCTCCCCCTTTACATCTAATGCAAATGTAAAATCACCAGAGCAATACGCAATAAATCTCTGCCTGTAATTCCTATTTGCACACAGAGTCATGTTTTCATATTAGTCACAAAACGAAATTTCTTTGCCAATTTGAAAGCACACTTACTACTCTTTTTTTTGGCAAGTGATAAGTACTTTTACAGACTGACACATTATGAATCCACTTTTCAGATTCTGATAAAAGCACATGTCCAAACTGCTTTTTCAGACCAGCACCATGTGTAACCTGGGTGACTGACTACACTCCAGCAAGGGCAACCAGCCTTAGTGATGCTGAATGTATTTGCATTACTGACTGGAACCTCAAACCCCACTCGGTTGTGAATACTATCCATGATTCCACAGGATAAGCAGCTGGCTGTGTGCTAAGAGTCTGCTTCTGCACAAAAAATGGCTCCCCCTTTCCATCTAATGCAAATGTAAAATCACCAGAGCAATACGCAATAAATCTCTGCCTGTAATTCCTATTTACACACAGATTCATGTTTTCACATTAGTCACAAAACGAAATTTCTTTGCCAATTTGAAAGCACACTTACTACTCTTTTTTTTGGCAAGTGATAAACACTTTTACAGACTGACACATTATGAATCCACTTTTCAGATTCTGATAAAAGCACATGTCCAAACTGCTTTTTGAGACCAGCACCATGTGTAACCTGGGTGACTGACTACACTCCAGCAAGGGCAACCAGCCTTAGTGATGCTGAATGTATTTGCATTACTGACTGAAACCTCAAACCTCAAACCCCACTCGGTTGTGAATACTATGCATGATTCCACAGGATAAGCAGCTGGCTGTGTGCTAAGAGTCTGCTTCTGCACAAAAAAATGGCTCCCCCTTTACATCTAATGCAAATGTAAAATCACCAGAGCAATACGCAATAAATCTCTGCCTGTAATTCCTATTTGCAAACAGAGTCATGTTTTCATATTAGTCACAAAACGAAATTTCTTTGCCAATTTGAAAGCACACTTACTACTCTTTTTTTTGGCAAGTGATAAGTACTTTTACAGACTGACACATTATGAATCCACTTTTCAGATTCTGATAAAAGCACATGTCCAAACTGCTTTTTGAGACCAGCACCATGTGTAACCTGGGTGACTGACTACACTCCAGCAAGGGCAACCAGCCTTAGTGATGCTGAATGTATTTGCATTACTGACTGAAACCTCAAACCCCACTCGGTTGTGAATACTATCCATGATTCCACAGGATAAGCAGCTGGCTGTGTACTAAGAGTCTGCTTCTGCATAAAAAAATACCTCCCCCTTTCCATCTAATGCAAATGTAAAATCACCAGAGCAATACGCAATAAATCTCTGCCTGTAATTCCTATTTACACACAGAGTCATGTTTTCACATTAGTCACAAAACGAAATTTCTTTGCCAATTTGAAAGCACACTTACTACTCTTATTTTTGGCAAGTGATAAACACTTTTACAGACTGACACATTATGAATCCACTTTTCAGATTCTGATAAAAGCACATGTCCAAACTGCTTTTTGAGACCAGCACCATGTGTTACCTGGGTGACTGACTACACTCCAGCAAGGGCAACCAGCCTTAGTGATGCTGAATGTATTTGCATTACTGACTGAAACCTCAAACCCCACTCGGTTGTGAATACTATGCATGATTCCACAGGATAAGCAGCTGGCTGTGTGCTAAGAGTCTGCTTCTGCATACAAAAAAATGGCTCCCCCTTTACATCTAATGCAAATGTAAAATCACCAGAGCAATACGCAATAAATCTCTGCCTGTAATTCCTATTTGCACACAGAGTCATGTTTTCATATTAGTCACAAAACGAAATTTCTTTGCCAATTTGAAAGCACACTTACTACTCTTTTTTTTGGCAAGTGATAAACACTTTTACAGACTGACACATTTTGAATCCACTTTTCAGATTCTGAAAACAGCACATGTCCAAACTGCTTTTTGAGACCAGCACCATGTGTAACCTGGGTGACTGACTACACTCCAGCAAGGGCAACCAGCCTTAGTGATGCTGAATGTATTTGCATTACTAACTGAAACCTCAAACCCCACTCGGTTGTGAATACTATCCATGATTCCACAGGATAAGCAGCTGGCTGTGTGCTAAGAGTCTGCTTCTGCATAAAAAAATACCTCCCCCTTTCCATCTAATGCAAATGTAAAATCACCAGAGCAATACCAAACAGCTTTCTGAGACCAGCAACATGTGTAACCTGGGTGACTCACTACACTCCAGCAAGGGCAACCAGCCTTACTGATGCTGAATGTATTTGCATTACTGAGTGCAACCTCAAACCCTTAAAGTATTCCTTATTTTTACCAGTACACCTTAATTTATCGTGAAAACATAGTCCATATTATTTTACATGTTCCTCACATTTAAATTTCTCCCAAAACAGAAAATAATAAACACAACTTCAACAAAAGGAATTCCAATTCTATTATTCATTTCTTAATTTACCATATACATCCCCTCTCAAACTCTAAACTCACCTTTAAAATTAGTTAGTTGTGAAAGAAATGTGGCACTCAAACAGCAGATTATCAGAGCCAGGATCTCTGTTCTGTACACCTCTCTCCTCTCAGCAGAACCAGATAATGGCAAAGTTTCCCTCTCTTTTTCCACACATATACATGTTAATTTCAAATCTCAGTGCTTCCCCCTTTTTTTCAAATGTAATCACACATTTCTATTGGTTGAAAACCAACCCTTTTCCAAAAGTACCCTTCCCCCAACTTGACTTCTGCCTAGTACCCTTCCCCCAACTTGACTTCTGCCTGCTACCATAGCAACAGCTCATGGAACACTGCTGTGTGGAGTTAGGTCAGAAGTTCGCCACACAATGTTTCATTTCCAAAGAGCAGGAGTGCTTGACTTTTCAAACCTAACAGCAAATCCATAGTACTGTTCTTTGGTAACACATTTTTCTGTACCAATACAAAACATGCTTCTATAAATTTACACATACAGCCTAGTTTTTATTCTAGAATGGTATGAAACAGCCAATCAGTTCTTTTTTTTATAAAAAAATATGTATGCCTCCATTTCCAAACTGCCTTTCATTTCTTTTTACCATTCTACTGAATTACACCTCCTGAGTGCATCCAGTTCTCCTTTGAAGATGTTCACAGTGTGGATTGTAGGGCACAGCTATGTCTTCTGGAGTGAAAAGTATGCAGAGAAAACAGATATGGTGAGAGACCTTGCTTTGCCAAATGTAGACATTAAATGGATTGGTCAGAGAGGGTTAAAGTGGCACCAATTGATGCCATTGTTGAAATCCTTCATGCAAATCCAACACCCTGACCTCATAATAGTGCACTGTGGTGGCAATGACCTAGGCACTTTGACTGGGGTAGGTCTGGAAATGCTTATGAAGGAGACCTTTGCACAACTGTTTTCACTTTTCCCTAAAACTGCCTTTGTGTTTTCTAACATATGCCAAAGGCAAAAATGGAACTGGTCCAATCATTTTTGTCCACAGATTGACAAAGCAAGAAAGCACGTCAACAAATCTGTTTCTGCTTTCCTCCGTGACTATGGTATGGGTTCCATTTACCACAACAACTTGCGTTACGACATGCAAGACATTTATAGAGGAGATGGTGTACACTTCACTGATGAAGGGAACAGAGTCTTCCTCTTGAACCTTAGACTCTGCATCGGTACTTACTTGTAGGTACCACTAAAAAATCACTTAATAAACACAACAGCTCTTTTTAGAGCCCCCTAATATCTAAACACTTAAATCTGCATTTCATTTCTTTTTTTTTTTTTTTTTTACCGTACGGGTACGGTGAGCTTACCGTACGCGTACCCCGCGATTTTTTTTTTAAATCAATAAATGTTTTTTTTGTACTTTTCTGTCCTTCTTTGACCCCCTTACAAATGTTAGGGGGTCTGTAACTCTCTTCCTTGCCCCCTTTTCAAGTTATCACCCTTTTTTTTCTGAGTGAAATACACAAAATGGCGGCCGCCGCTTCCTGGTTTCGACCGATTCAAATGTTTACTAAGATCTAACAGCCAATCAGAATCGCGCTCGCGCCCGCCACCGTACGCGTACGGTAAGCGCACCGTAAGCGCACCGTAAGCTGGCTCAGATATATATATTGATTTAAAGGCTATTTTCTCAGAATCTACTGAACAGATTTACACCAAACCTACAAAAGGTACTTCCTTGACCTGAGGACTGCCTCTCTGCCAAATTTCAAGTAATTCTGTTCAGCCGTTCGGGCTGTAGCTGTGTCTAAAGGTCCTATGGAAAAATGCATGGGAAAAACGCGTTTTGGGACCCCCCTTTTATCTCAGCCCCCACTTGACGAATCCCCCCGAGACTTTCAGGGTAGGAGCGGAGCGTAGCGCCCCACCTATTTTGAAAAATTCGCGAGGATTCGTCGACCGGCGCCAAAGTTATTCAAAATAGAATGTTGCGGATTTCCTATGGTAAGAGGGTCCTAACTATAACTACCTATTGGCGACCGCCAGTAGGTAATATATATATATATATATATATATATATATATATATATATATATATATATATATATATATATATATATATATATATATATATATATATATATATATATATATATATATGTGTGTGTGTGTGTGTGTGTGTATATATATATATACACATGTATTTTGTGTGTTTCACTCAGAAAAAAAAGGGTGATAACTTGAAAAGGGGGCAAGGAATAGAGTTACAGACCCCATAACATTTGAAAGGGGGTCAAAGAAGGACAGAAAAGTACAAAAAAAACATTTATTAATTTTTTAAAAAATCGCGGGGTACGCGTACGGTAAGCTTACGGTAAGCTTACCGTACGCGTACGGTAAAAAATAAAATAAAAAAAGAAATGAAATGCAGATTTAAGTGTTTAGATATTAGGGGGCTCTAAAAAGAGCCGTTGTGTTTATGAAGTGATTTTTTATTGGTACCTACAAGTAAGTACCGATGCAGAGTCTAAGGTTCAAGAGGAAGACTCTGTTCCCGTCATCATTGAAGTGTACACCATCTCCTCTATAAATGTCTTGCATGTTGTAACGCAAGTTGTTGTGGTAAATGGAACCCATACCATAGTCTCGGAGGAAAGCAGAAACAGATTTGTTGACGTGCTTTCTTGCTTTGTCAATCTGTGGACAGAAATGATTGGACCAGTTCCATTTTTGCCTTTGGCATATGTTAGAAAACACAAAGGCAGTTTTAGGGAAAAGTGAAAACAGTTGTGCAAAGGTCTCCTTCATAAGCATTTCCAGACCTACCCCAGTCACAGTGCCTAGGTCATTGCCACCACAGTGCACTATTATGAGGTCAGGGTGTTGGATTTGCATGAAGGATTTCACCAATGGCATCAATTGGTGCCACTTTAACCCTCTCTGACCAATCCATTTAATGTCTACATTTGGCAAAGCAAGGTCTCTCACCATACCTGTTTTCTCTGCATACTTTTCACTCCAGAAGACATAGCTGTGCCCTACAATCCACACTGTGAACATCTTCAAAGGAGAACTGGATGCACTCAGGAGGTGTAATTCAGTAGAATGGTAAAAAGAAATGATAGACAGTTTGGAAATGGAGGCATACATATTTTTCTTTTTTTTTTAAATAACTGATTGGCTGTTTCATACCATTCTACAATAAAAACTAGGCTGTATGTGTAAATTTATAGAAGCATGTTTTGTATTGGTACAGAAAAATGTGTTACCAAAGAACAGTACTATGGATTTGCTGTCAGGTTTGAAAAGTCAAGCACTCCTGCTCTTTGGAAATGAAACATTGTGTGGTGAACTTCTGACCTAACTCTAAACAGCAGTGTTTCAAGAGCTGTTGCTATGGTAGCAGGCAGAAGTCAAGTTGGGGGAAGGGTACTAGGCTGAAGTCAAGTTGGGGGAAGGGTACTTTTGGAAAAGGGATGGTTTTCAACCAATAGAAATGTGTGATTACATTTGAAAAAAAGGGGGAAGCACTGAGATTTGAAATTAACATGTATATGTGTGGAAAAAAAGAGGGAAACATTGCCATTATCTGGTTCTGCTGAGAGGAGAGAGGTGTACAGAACAGAGATCCTGGCTCTGATAATCTGCTGTTTGAGTGCCACATTTCTTTCACAACTAACTAATTTTAAAGGTGAGTTATGAGTTTGAGAGGGGATGTATATGGTAAATTAAGAAATGAATAATAGAATTGGAATTCCTTTTGTTGAAGTTGTGTTTATCATTTTCTGTTTTGGGAGAAATTTAAATGTGAGGAACATGTAAAATAATATGGACTATGTTTTCACGATAAATTAAGGTGTACTGGTATAAATAAGGAATACTTTAAGGGTTTGTGGTTGCACTCAGTAATGCAAATACATTCAGCATCAGTAAGGCTGGTTCCCCTTGCTGGAGTGTAGTCAGTCACCCAGGCTACACATGTTGCTGGTCTCAGAAAGCTGTTTGGTATTGCTCTGGTGATTTAAAATTTGCATTAGATGGAAAGGGGGAGGTATTTTTTTCTGCAGAAGCAGACTCTTAGCACACAGCCAGCTGCATATCCTGTGGAATCATGCATAGTATTCACAACCGAGTGGGGTTTGAGGTTTCAGTCAGTAATGCAAATACATTCAGCATCACTAAGGCTGGTTGCCCTTGCTGGAGTGTAGTCAGTCACCCAGGTTACACATGTTGCTGGTCTGAAAAAGCAGTTTGGACATGTGCTTTTTTAAGAATCTGAAAAGTGGATTTAAAATGTGTCAGACTGTAAAAGTATTCATCACTTGCCAAAAAAAAGAGTAGTAAGTGTGCTTTCAAATTGGCAAAGAAATTTCGTTTTCTGACTAATATGAAAACATGACTCTGTGTGCAAATAGGAATTACAGGTAGAGATTTATTGCGTATTGCTCTGGTGATTTTACATTTGCATTAGATGTAAAGGGGGAGCTATTTTTTTGTGCAGAAGCAGACTGTTAGCACACAGCCAGCTGCTTATCCTGTGGAATCATGCACAGTATTCACAACCGAGTGGGGTTTTAGGTTGCAGTCAGTAATGCAAATACATTCAGCATCACTAAAGCTGGTTGCCCTTGCTGGAGTGTACTCAGTCACCCAGGTTACACATGTTGCTGGTCTGAAAAAGCAGTTTGTACATGTGCTTTTTTAAGAATCTGAAAAGTGGATTTAAAATGTGTCAGACTGTAAAAGTATTTATCACTTGCCAAAAAAAAGAGTAGTAAGTGGGGTTTCAAATTGGCAAAGAAATTACGTTTTCAGACTAATATGAAAACATGACTCTGTGTGCAAAGAGGAATTACAGGCAGAGATTTATTGCGTTATGCTCTGGTGATTTAACATTTGCATTAGATGTAAAGGGGGAGCTATTTTTTTATGCAGAAGCAGACTTTTAGCACACACGCAGCTGATTATCCTGTGGAATCATGCACAGTATTCACAACCGAGTGGGGTTTGAGGTTGCACTTAGTAATGCAAATACATTCAGCATCACTAATGCTGGTTGCCCTTGCTGGAGTGTAGTCAGTCACCCAGGTTACACATGTTGCTGGTCTCAGAAAGCTGTTTGGTATTGCTCTGGTGATTTTACATTTGCATTAGATGGAAAGGGGGTGTTATTTTTTTATGCAGAAGCAGACTCTTAGCACACAACCAGCTGCTTATCCTGTGGAATCATGCACAGTATTCACAACCGAGTGGGGTTTGAGGTTGCAGTCAGTAATGCAAATACATTCAGCTTCACTAAGGCTGGTTGCCCTTGCTGGAGTGTACTCAGTCACCCATTTTACACATGTTGCTGATCTGAAAATGTTGTTTGGACATGTGCTTTTTTAAGAATCTAAAAAGTGGATTCATAATGTGTCAGACTGTAAAAGTACTTATCATTTGCCAAAAAAAAGAGTAGTAAGTGTACTTTCAAATTGGCAAAGAAATTTTGTTTTTTGACTAATATGAAAACATGATTCTGTGTGCAAAGAGGAATTACAGGCAGAGATTTATTGCGTATTGCTCTGGTGATTTTACATTTGCATTAGATGGGAAGGGGGTGTTATTTTTTTATGCAGAAGCAGACTCTTAGCACACACCCAGCTGCTTATCCTGTGGAATCATGCACAGTATTCACAACCGAGTGGGGTTTTAGGTTGCAGTCAGTAATGCAAATACATTCAGCATCACTAAAGCTGGTTGCCCTTGCTGGAGTGTACTCAGTCACCCAGGTTACACATGTTGCTGGTCTGAAAAAGCAGTTTGTACATGTGCTTTTTTAAGAATCTGAAAAGTGGATTTAAAATGTGTCAGACTGTAAAAGTATTTATCACTTGCCAAAAAAAAGAGTAGTAAGTGTGGTTTCAAATTGGCAAAGAAATTACGTTTTCAGACTAATATGAAAACATGACTCTGTGTGCAAAGAGGAATTACAGGCAGAGATTTATTGCGTTATGCTCTGGTGATTTAACATTTGCATTAGATGTAAAGGGGGAGCTATTTTTTTATGCAGAAGCAGACTTTTAGCACACACGCAGCTGCTTATCCTGTGGAATCATGCACAGTATTCACAACCGAGTGGGGTTTGAGGTTGCACTTAGTAATGCAAATACATTCAGCATCACTAATGCTGGTTGCCCTTGCTGGAGTGTAGTCAGTCACCCAGGTTACACATGTTGCTGGTCTCAGAAAGCTGTTTGGTATTGCTCTGGTGATTTTACATTTGCATTAGATGGAAAGGGGGTGTTATTTTTTTATGCAGAAGCAGACTCTTAGCACACAACCAGCTGCTTATCCTGTGGAATCATGCACAGTATTCACAACCGAGTGGGGTTTGAGGTTGCAGTCAGTAATGCAAATACATTCAGCTTCACTAAGGCTGGTTGCCCTTGCTGGAGTGTACTCAGTCACCCATTTTACACATGTTGCTGGTCTGAAAATGTTGTTTGGACATGTGCTTTTTTAAGAATCTAAAAAGTGGATTCATAATGTGTCAGACTGTAAAAGTACTTATCATTTGCCAAAAAAAAGAGTAGTAAGTGTACTTTCAAATTGGCAAAGAAATTTTGTTTTTTGACTAATATGAAAACATGATTCTGTGTGCAAAGAGGAATTACAGGCAGAGATTTATTGCGTATTGCTCTGGTGATTTTACATTTGCATTAGATGGGAAGGGGGTGTTATTTTTTTATGCAGAAGCAGACTCTTAGCACACACCCAGCTGCTTATCCTGTGGAATCATGCACAGTATTCACAACCGAGTGGGGTTTGAGGTTGCAGTCAGTAATGCAAATACATTCAGCTTCACTAAGGCTGGTTGCCCTTGCTGGAGTGTACTCAGTCACCCATTTTACACATGTTGCTAGTCTGAAAACGTTGTTTGGACATGTGCTTTTTTAAGAATCTAAAAAGTGGATTCATAATGTGTCAGACTGTAAAAGTACTTATCATTTGCCAAAAAAAAGAGTAGTAAGTGTGCTTTCAAATTGGCAAAGAAAGTTTGTTTTTTGACTAATATGAAAACATGATTCTGTGTGCAAAGAGGAATTACAGGCAGAGATTTATTGCGTATTGCTCTGGTGATTTCACATTTGCATTAGATGGGAAGGGGGAGCTATTTTTTTATGCAGAAGCAGACTCTTAGCACACACCCAGCTGCTTATCCTGTGGAATCATGCATAGTATTTACAACCGAGTGGGGTTTGAGGTTGCAGTCAGTAATGCAAATACATTCAGCATCACTAAGGCTGGTTGCCCTTGCTGGAGTGTAGTCAGTCACCCAGGTTACACATGGTGCTGGTCTCAAAAAGCAGTTTGGACATGTGCTTTTTTAAGAATCTGAAAAGTGGATTCAAAATGTGTCAGAGTGTAAAAGTGGAAATTTAATCAAAAAAGATTTTTAAAATTACCATTTGGCCTAAAGGAAAGGTATCCAATTGTATTGTGGACTTAATTAAATCCTAATTATTCTTTCGGAAACCAAAATTTTAGAGAGAATCGGTAACATCTGTACAATTTAAATTTTGGAATTTTATTGAATTATCGTTGGAAATTTAATCAAAAAATAATTTCAAACAATAACATTTGGCCTAAAAGAAAGGAAACTAGATGTATTGTGGATTTATTTGAGATATATTATTTTTGAGATTATGCTTCTGTAAGAAAATTGTCAGACGGTATTTTTTAGAAATAGTTTTTGTTATTAGATGATATTTTTAATGAATAATATTTTGCATTTCGAAAATGTTATGTTTAACTGAGAAGAAATTCTGGGCTTTTTTTAAACAATCTTTGAGATTGTTATTTTTTTTATGCCCGCTGTTAAGTGATGAATGCAATTGCTTTCACGATTTATAGTGAAATGCAATATATTCTGAAAGCAGCAAAAAAAAGGCAAAAAATTGTTTTTGGAAAATATGTAAATATGTGTACTGTATTATAAAATGTTTTATTAAATATTAATACTTTTTTCTTTTTTTTCAGATTGAGAAAGACATTTTTCGAAAACTTGAACTATTTTTATAGCAAATAAAATTATATTTTAATTAATAAATAATTTTTTGAGTGGGTATGGTAAGTCAGAAATTTCATGGTCCCTTTTTTCCACTTCTCCACAATCACATTTTCAGTTTTTCATTGTAATCTCTCAAGGACCTTGTAATGTGATAATTGATTTTTAGTGTTTTTTAAAAAAAAAAAAAATAATAAATTACGCGTACCGTACGCGTACGGTAAAAAAAAAATAAAAAAAAAAGTTAAAAAAAATATTTAAAAAAAAGTTGAAAGGTAAGGTTGGCTCTTAAAAGAGCCGTTGTGTTCGGTCAGGGACAGAGGAAAGAAAGAATGGGAATATTAGTCGGTAGGACAAATGTGCTGGTCTATTTTATTGTTAACTAGGGCAACACTGGTCACCCTATGAGCAATTAGACCATGACAAGTGGCGCACCGCATTGTAACCCTCGCAAACCGATGGTTAATTTCCAGAGGACCAGAAAAAGGAGATGCTCCCGCCACAGATGAAGGGCTCACCTGACCTGCCGAAGATGGACTCGGCCCTGCAGATGATGGACCAGGCTGAGCTGCTGTGGATGTGCTTGGTTGACTTACTGAAGGGTCTCCTACGGAAACTTACACATACTTACTCTTTTAAATAATCACTTATAAAAACACATACTTATTCATACAGGAACTCTTTCAATCTCTCACTCTCACATATACTCAGTTATATACACCAATAGTCACATATACTAGTTTAAAACATATGTAGTTACTCATAAAGACACTATTGAGACAGCCATTCACTCACCAATAAACCCATACACACACTCATCCACCCATACAGTCCTGCAAACATGCTGTCTTCAACACATACAAAGAGTGAGTCACTCATTCATGCACCTATGCACTACGTAATACCCCCCACCGAACCATGCAGACACTCAGACTGATACTCAAAAAACCAACTAATAACCTATATACACACTCATGTAGCTACTCACCAACCCATGCAGCCACTTATACACAAAGTGAGAGACTGATACAGGTATTTACACATTTAAACATTACACACTTAGCCATGTATTCAATAAGAAACACTTAATCAGTCAGTAATACAATCAATTTTTCAAAAACAAATCATCCATTTAGACACCTATATACTCATTTATTCTTCCATCGACCTTGAGATATACATATATAAAACATATGTAATTTTCAGAAAAACACACTTTCACTGGATGTTGTCATCAGTGATGTCATTTGAGATGTCATCAGTGATGTCATGAGTGATGTCACTGACCATGTCATGAGTGATGTAATATGTGACGTCATCAGCAGTGCATTGCGGGCGCGCGAGTTATAGTTAGCTTAACTAACTATAACGGGGAAATTTCATTGGTTTTTTACAAGTGAAATGTCCAGCTAACTATAACGTGTGTGAAACCTATGGTTTTTTCACTGAATTTGCAAGGTTTTTTAAATGCTAATTCCTAACTATAACGTGTGTGAAACCTATGTTTTTTTCAGTGAATATATATATATATATATATATTCTACAATCTACTGGCGGTCGCCAGTTTATAGTTAGGACCGAGTTTCCATTGGAAATCTGAAAATTCTATTTTGAATAACTTTGGCGCCGGTTGACGAATCGTCGCGAAACTTTCAAACCTAATGGGGCGCTCCGCTCAGCTCCTACCCTGAAAGTCTCGGGGTGATTCGTCAAGCGGGGGCTGAGAAAAAAGGGGGGTCCCGAAACACGTTTTCCCCATGCATTTTCCCATAGGACCTTTAGTCGAAGGTACAGCCCGAACGGCTGAACAGAATTACTTGAAATTTGGCAAAGAGGTAGTCCTCAGGTCAGGCATGTGCCTTTTGCATATATGGTGTCAATCTGTTCAGTAGTTCCTGAGAAAATTGCAGTTAAAAGCACATAAATATCTATAAGCGCGCACCGTGCACGCATGGTGCGCGCACTATAACGTGCGCGAAAAAATTCTGATTGGTGTTTACATGTCAGTCAACATTCGAATCGGTCGAAATCGGGAAGCGTCGGCCGCCATTTTGTGTGTTTTGTGTGTGACAGTGAAAAAGAAAGGTGGAGAACGTGAAAAGGGGGCAGGGTAGAGAGTTCCTGACCCCCTAGCCTTTGTCAGGGGGTCCCTGAAGGGTGAAAAAAACATTTTATTTTTTTCTAAAAAAATCGCGGGGTGCGCACACCGTGTGCGCACCGTGCGCGCATGGTGAAAAACCTTAAAAAAAAAAATTATTTTAAACGAGCCATTCCATATTACAGGATACAGTCAATCTATAACTATATACATAGGTAGCTTATTGTAAAATAAATATATAAAAAATATAATACATACATAACTTAGCATTTAAAAAACCTTACAAATTCACTTAAAAAACCATAGGTTTCACACACGTTATAGTTAGCAATTAGCGTTTAAAAAACCTTGCAAATTCACTTAAAAAACCATAGGTTTCACACATGTTATAGTTAGCTGGACATTTCACTCGTAAAAAACCATTGAAATTCCCCCGTTCTAGTTAGTTCAGATAACTATAACTCGCGCGACCGCCACTCTATCACAAGGATGATGTCATGAGTGATGCCACTGACATGTCATGAGTGATGTAATATGGGACGTCAAGAGCAGTGGAGTGCGGGCGCGCAAGTTATAGTTATCTGAACTAACTATAACGGGGGAATTTCAATGGTTTTTTACGAGTAAAATGTCCAGCTAACTATAACATGTGTGAATCCTATGGTTTTTTTAAGTGAATATATATATATATATATATATATATATATATATATATATATATATTTCAATTCATAAAACCTTATTCAATTTTTATCACATAAAAATCATAAAAGCATACATATAAGTATATAAAATAATTTCCAAATGGATTTTCACAGTTTCAAGACCATTTAAAAACATTTTCACAGTTAACTTGTTTTCTATTAAAGTATTAATACAATTGTAAAATATCTCGCATGCTTCATTGTTTCTGTAGGAGGTGAGATCAGTATCCCAGAGTTTAAATTGAAAACATTATAAAAAATGTCCAAAGATTTTCAATTGTTAATATGAAGAATTAAAAAGTAATTGGACCTTCGTCCTTACGTTCTAGTCTCTTAGTTACAAAACCACCATAGTATTGCGATCGAGGGAGTCTGAGTCAAATTGTTTTCTGCACTTGATTGTTTTCTTCAAAAATGAGGCAACATTACTTGTTAAACATTCATTATCTAAAAGTTGAAGTGCAATGAATGCTGGGCGAGATTGTCGCAAACCCTATATTTTTAATATGGGTTTTATCCACTTTTTTCTTAAATCCTGATACAAATTACAAAATAACACCACATGTATTGTCGATTGCCAAGACAAATTATCACACGGACAGTTCGATAGATTATTAGACCAATCGTTAACCATTGGAAAACTGACCAACCTATGGAAAACATTTAACCTGAAGCGGGTAAGGACAAATCTGTCATACCCTCTTAAGGTATATTGAAGGTATGGTTGGATATAAAAAGATACGGTTATCAATTGATTTAATTGAACTGTGGATTTTAGTGCCTCATTCGCAAATCTAATAGTCTCCATGTGCTGCAGACACTGTTTTTTAAATACTTTTCCTGAAATTGCACATGTTGTCAAAGGATTGTAATAGTAATCCGGTTTTCCATGATCAATCATAAAATCTTTTATATACCTCATCCATCCTATATCTAGGGTATGTTCTTGTTTTAGGCTATCTTACAACACCAACTGATTAAATGTACTTTTCTGTGACGTCCAGATCCGATGACATAGGACGGCCGGTTGCACCTTTATAATATCTGTGATGTAAGGCAGACCTAACTCGGTATGGCAAATAAAGGTAGATGTAGTTATAGGCACGGCCAATAGATACCTAAAAAACGCATTCTCCACTTTCTGTATTTCCAATACATTTCGGTGGCCCCCTAGCCCTGCCCCATATGTTGCTACAGTTATACACTTAGCTTTATAGATCTTAATTAGTTCAGTTGGGGGCCTCTTGCCCAGTTTTTGTGAAACATTTACAAGTGCCATCGTGGTTCTCATAAACAAGCATCCTTGTGTTAATATCTTGACCCCAAGAACCCTTATCAAAAATTAATATCCCTAAATAAGGGTAGGTAGAAGTAGTCGCCAATTTCTTCCCATTTAAAAAGATATCCTTCTGCTTCTTGCCACCCCTACCACAATTCATTACGGAGGTTTTTGTGACATTTATTTGCAAATCTAATTTCTTCATAAAAGCATTGTAGGATTCTAGTGCCCGTTGCAACGCCAATATATATATTCACTGGAAAAACAAGATGTTTCAGGGACGTTATAGTTAGGAATTAGCATTTAAAAATCCTTAGAAATTCACTGAAAAAAACACAGTTTTAAGGGACGTTATAGTTAGGCTGACATTTCACTGGTACAAAACACGAGAAATTTGGCCTTTAGAGTTAGCCCAGCTAACTATATCGGCCAAATGTTTCTGGTTTTGTACGAGTGAAATGTCAGCCTAACTATAACGTCCCTCAAACCTCTGTTTTTATCAGTGAATTTTAAGGTTTTTTAAATGCTAATTTCTAACTATGTTTACATAGGTAGGACATGTGCAGAAAGAGGATGAAAGGTTCAGAAAGAAGCAAGAGAAGTGTAGAAAGAAGCAAGAGAGGTGCAGAAAGAGGAAGAAAGGTGCAGAAGGAAGCAAGAGAAATGCAGAAAGAGGCAAGAGGGATGCAGAAAGAGGCAAGAGTGGTGCAGAAAGAGGGAAGACGAGTGGAAAAAGAGGTAACAGGGGTGCAGAAAGAAGCAAGAGAGGTGTAGAAAGAGGCAAGAAAGTGCAGAAAGAAGAAAGAGGTACAGAAAGAGGCAAGAGAGGTGCTGAAAGAGGGAAGAGGGGTATATAAAGAGGCAAGAGAAATGCAGAAAGAAGCAACAGGGGTACAGAACGAGGCAAGAGGGGTGCAGAAAGAAGCAAGTGAGGTACAGAAAGAGGCAACAGGTATAGAAAGAAGCAAGATAAGTGATGAAAGAGACAAGAGAGTTACAGAAAGAGGCAAGTGAGGTGCAGAAACAGGCAAGAGGGGTGCAGAAAGAGACAAGAGAAGTGCAGAAAGAAGCAAGAGAGTTGCAGAAAGACGAAAGAGGGGGCAGAAATAGGCAAGAAGGGTGTAGAAAGAAGCAAGAGATGTGCAGAAAAAAGCAAGAGAAGTGCAGAAAGAAGCAACAGAGGTGCAGAAACAGGCAGGAGAAGTGCAGAAAATGGGGAACAGGGGTGCAGAAACGGGCAAGAGAAGTGCAGAAACAGGCAGAAGAGGTACAGATAGAGGGAACAGGGTGCAGAAAGAGACAAGAGAGGTAGAGAAAGAGGAAAGGGGTGCAGAAAGAGGCAGGAGGGGTGCAGAAAGAAGCAAGTGAGGTGCTGAAAGACGCAACAGAGGTGCATGCAGAGGCAAGAGAGGTACAGAAACAGACAAGAGAAGTACAGAAAGAGGCAACTGAAGTGCTGAAAGAAGCAACAGAGGTACAGAAGGAGGCAAGAGAACTGCAAAAGAGGCACATGACATTCAGAAAGAAAAAGGAGGGGTACAGAGAAAGGCAAGAAGGGTGCAAAAACAGGCAGGAGAGGTGCAGAAAGAGGGAAGAGGGATGCAGAAAGAGGCAACAGGGGTGCATACAGAGGCAAGAGAGGTACAGAAACAGATGAGAGACGTGCTGAAAGAAGGAACAGAGATATAGAAAGAAGCAAGAGAAGTGCAGAAAGAGACCAGAGAGATGCAGAAAGAAACAAGAGAGGTACAGAAAAATGCAAGAGATGTGCAGGAAGAGGCAAGTGAGGTACAGAAAGAAGCAACAGAGGTGCAGAAGGAGGCAAGAGAACTGCAGAAAGAGGCAAGAGACATTAAGCAACAAGAAAGAGGAGTACAGAAAAAGGCAAGAAGGGTGCAGAAAGAAGCAAGAGAAGTGCAGAAAGAACCAACGGAGGTGCAGAAAGAGGCAAGAAGGGTGCTAAAAGAGGTCAGAAAAGTGCAGAAAGAAGCAACAGAAATGCAGAAAGAGGCAAGAAAACTGCAGAAAGAAGCAAGAGTGGCAGAAACGGGCAAAAGAGGTGCAAAAAGAGGGAACAAGGGGTACAGACAGAGGCAAGAAAGGTTCAGAAAGAGGGAAGAGGAGTGCAGAAAAAAGCAACAGAGATGCAGAAAGAAGCAAGAGGGGTATAGAAAGAGGCAAGAGAAATGCAGAAAGAAGCAACGGAGGTGCATAAAGAGGCAAGAGAAGTGAAAAAAGAGGCAAAAGAGGTACATAAACGGGCAGGAGAGGTGCAGAAAGAGGGAACAGGGGTGAAGAAAGAGGCAAGAGGGGTGGAGAAAGAAGCAAGTGAGGCGAAGAAAGAGCCAAGAGAGGTGCAGAAAGAGGCAAGAGAGGTGCAGAAACGGGCAAAAGTAGTACAGAAAGAGGCAAGAGAAGTATTGAAAGAAGCAACAGAGGTATAGAAAGAAGAGATAGAAGTGATGAAAGAGACTAGAAAGATGCAGAAAGACACAAGAGAGGTGCAGAAAAAGGCAGGAGATATGCAGAAAGAGCCAAGAGAAGTGAAAAAAAGAAGCAACAGAGGTGCAGAAGGAGGCAAGAGGCCTGCAGAAAGAGGCAAGGGAGTTGCAGAAAAAACAAGAAAAGTGCAACAGAGGTGCAGAAAGATGCAAGATAACTGGAGAAAGAGGCAAGAGGTGCAGATAGAGGCAAGAGAGGCCCAGAAAGACAGAAGAGGGGTGCAGAGAGAGGCAAGAGGGGTGCACAAAGAAGCAATATAGGTGCACGTAGAAGTAATAGAGGTGCAGAAAGAGGCAAGAGGGCTGCAGAATGAGGCAAAAGAAGTGCAGAAAGAGGCAAGAGGTGTGCAGAAAGAGGCAAGATAACTGGAGAAAGAGGCAAGAGGTGCAGATAGAGGCAAGAGAGGCCCAGAAAGACAGAAGAGGGGTGCAGAGAGAGGCAAGAGGGGTGCACAAAGAAGCAATAGAGATGCACGCAGAAGCAATAGAGGTGCAGAAAGAGGCAAGAGAGGTGCAGAAAGAGGCAAGAGAGGTACAGAAACAGGCAGGAAAGGTGCAGAAAGAGGGAACAGGGGTGAAGAGAGAGGCAAGAGAGGTACAGAAAGAGGGAAGAGGGATGCAGAAAGAGGCAAGAGGGGTGAAGAAAGGAGCAAGTGAGGTGAAGAAAGAGGCAACAGAGGTGCAGAAAGAGGCAACAGAGGTGCAGAAAGAGGCAAGAGGGGTGAAGAAAGGAGCAAGTGAGGTGAAGAAAGAGGCAACAGAGGTGCAGAAAGAGGCAAGAGAAGTACTGAAAGAAGCAACAGAGGCATAGAAAGAAGCAATAGAAGTGATGAGAGACAAGAGAGTTGCTGAAAGAAACAAGAGAGGTTCAGAAAAAAGCAAGAGAAGTACAGAAAGAGGCAAGTGAGGGCAGAAAGAGGCAGGAGAAGTGCAGAAAGAGGCAAGAGAGGTGCAGAAATAGCCAAGAGAAGTGCTGCAAGAAGCAACAGAGGTGCAGAAGGAGGCAAGAGGCCTGCATGAAGAGTTGCAAAAACAGGTGAGAGAGGTGCAGAAAGAGGAAAGAGGGGTGCAGAAAGGGGCACCCCTCGGTGCAGAAAGAAGCAAGAGAGATGCAGTAAAAAGAGAAGTGCAGAAAGAACCAATGGAGGTGCAGAACGAGGCAAGAGGGGTGCAGAAAGAGGCAACAGAAGTACAGAGAGGAAGCACCAGAGGTGCAGAAAGAGACAAGAGAGGTGCAGAAAGAAGCAAGAGAGGCACAGAAAGAGGGAAGAGGGTGCAAAGAGAGGCAAGAGGGGTGCAAAAATAAGCAGTAGAGGTGCAGAAAGTAGCACGAGAAGTAGAGAAAGAAGCAACAGAGCTGCACAAAGAAGCAAGAGATGTGCAGAAAAGGCAGGAGAAGTACAGAGAGAAGCAATAGAAATGCAGAAAGTGGCATAGGAAGTGCAGAAAGACGCAAGAGAAGTGCAGAAAGAGGCAAGTGAGGTGCAGAAAGAGGGAAGAGGGGTGCAGAAAGAGGGAACCACTCTGCAGAAAGAAGCAAGAGAGGTGCAGAGAGAAACAAGAGAAGAGCAGAAAAAAGCAACAGAGGTGTAGAAAGACGCAAAAGAGGTGCAGAAAAAAGCAAGAGAAATGTAGAAAGATGCAAGAGAAGTGCAGAAAGAGGCAAAAGGAGTGCAGAAAGAGGCAACAGAGGTGCAGAAAGAGAGAAGAGGGGTACAGAAAGAGTGAATAGGGTTGTAGAAAGAAGCAAGAGAAGAGCAGAAGTAAGCAACAGAGTGTGAGAAGTTGGCCTGGTATATGCTATCCACTAGTTATAGTGGGCACTCTGTACCAGTCCAAACAACTCCTTATTGGTTATAGGTTAAAGACAACCTTTATGAAAGCTATCCTAGTGATAGCTATGGAGAGCAGCCTTAAGGCTAAGTCTTGAAGGAATGTAAAGCAGCTTGTTTTACCAGTCTATAATCTCTTGAGTGCCTAAATGAAAGACAATCACAACAGGTATATTTATAAAATATATGTATTTAATTCTAAACACACCCTCCTAGACTCTTCATGAGACTAGAGGTCAAAACACATAAGTTACACTTCAAATATGACAGTAATAAGCACAAATACACGTCAGGCCCTAGGGGCGAGCCAAACCATATACTAAAATAGTGGAATAAGAACCAACACTTAACTAGACACAAGGCCTAGAGCCTGTAGAATCCCTGAGACCCCAAGGAACCACCAATGATAGTGACACAGGGGACCCATGGGGGCCGTGTGCAGTGTGTGAACACAGCCGCGAGCTCCCTTTAGCTTCTATGGGGAAAGTCACGGTTAGATTTTTAAAGATTAGGGACACTTAGAACTGAGTCAGGACCACACCCTTTGGGACTTAGGAAGTTCTAGGGTCAACACCCACGGGAGCACTGGAATACTCGTGTTACCTCACCCAGCGAAGCCGGGTGCATAGGTGTCAAATGGTGTCGGGTTGCGTCATCGTTTTCAATGGGAACTGGCAAAGAAGTACTGCTGCCGGGAAGATGCGAAGTGTCCGAAGAGATCCAAGCCTCGATCGAAGATGAGAAGAACCTGAAAGCAGAGGGGACAGAGTCTGGGTCACTAGCCAGTGACCAGCAAGGTGATAGGCAGATGCCCACCGATGTTGGGTGATTTCAGGTGGAGAATGTGAAGCTTGACTCTTCAGCCAAGAGGACCAGGAGGAGTTGAGGACAACCAGGAGCTGGATTCGAGCTGTCCCACAAAGGATGTCGAGTGCTGCAGTGTTGGTGCCCTGATGAGACACAACAAGCCTTGGCAGCAGCACCCCACGCAGAAATGAGAAAGATGCTTTGGTGCAGACCAGCAACGTCTGTGGGACTCACCACTTGGTAGGGAGTCTGGGCCCGTCTGGCGCAACCAGGGAAGCCCAAGGAAAATCAAAATTACACCCTCAGGGACACACCAGTCGACGGACCAGGTATCACAAAGGGACCTCGAGACAAAACACAAAATGGCAGCCCACGGGTCACTCTGGGTGACTAGGCCGACAATCTTCAGTGGATTCTGTGCTCGAGGTGGGGGCTACAAGTAAGCCCAAGCACGACTTCAAGAGACGTCAAGTCAATGCACTTGCAAAAGTGCACAGTGACCAGGAGTTCCGGTTCCACGCTACTCACGAGGGCTGCGGGTCTCAGCTTTGCTGGGGACTCGGGTCGGCCTGAGAGATGTCTGGAAATCCTCTTCCTGGGCAGAAATGCAGATCAGCAAATTGCTTCGTTGGTGCCTGCCAAGCAGGGGAGTCGCTCCTTGACCCCAAGGGAGATTTCTTCAGTCCTCTAGTCTTGAGTAGAGTGTCGAAGTTCCAGGATTCAGCTTCAGAGTTTCGTCCAAGGATATCTAAAATTCTGGTTACAGAGGTTCCTTACTTATACCTAAGGAAGGGGTTGGACTAGCTCTGGGGACCCACCTATGGGTTTGGAAAGAAGGGGTGGCTAAACCCATTTCCTTTGTCCAGTTTCATGCCAGAGCAGGGGCTGGAAGCCCCTGAACCGGTTTGAGCTGGACTATGCACAGGGACACCAAATGTGCCCTCAGTGCAGGACTTCAAAGCACTCTGAGAGTGCTCCCACCCAGCCCCAATACACATCATCCTATCTGGGAGGTGGTTACACCTCCCTGTGACAGGACACCTATTGTCCAGGCCTCCCCTGCCAGAGTTACGGTCAGCAGCAGGAGGCCAGACCCGTGTCTGTGGCTGCAGCATCCATTTTGTGATGCCAGGGCTCTGTTAAGTTTCTACCGGGTGTACCAGTACTGCCATGTCTCTCCCTCTAGAAGGATGGGATCATACTCCCACACCAGTTACTGGTGTGGGGGTATGATTCCAAGGTGTTTGACACCAAACACAACATGTTTCCGTGCAGCCAGTCCAAAGTTAGCATTTACCGTTTGGTTATAATGCACTTAAGAGTATATGGTCAGGCTGCACCACTGACAACCCCAGAGAAGAGATTCTGAAGGCTGCAGAGGGGCTCAGCTCATGCCCGGGCACCCTCTCACATATAACTAAGCACTCTGCCTTCAGGATTGATAAGGCCTGCCATAGGAGTGAAGGATAGGTTTGTATGTGCAGTGTTAGGTGATATATAGTGAACCTATACCTCTGTAACAGGTGCATGCACCACCTTACCCAAGCTGCAGTAGCAGACCTGTGGTGTCATTTTGGGTGGCTTTCCAGGGGTGGCACAATACATGCTTCAGCCCCTGGTAGGCCTCTGGGGTAGCTATTCCCTGGGTACATAGTATACTATATACTAGGGACTCACAAGGGTACCTCAGGATCCAATCTGTGGTGTACCTAACGTACATGCAATCAATTTAGAGAGGGAGTAGGTAGGCTGGGGCCCTCTATAGCAGGGTCCCTGCCAGACTAAAGTCGAAAAACTGTGAAACACCAGCAAAAAGTGGGGGTAAACATGTGACGCAGATCCTACTCTCCTACACAGAGGTGCAGAAAGAGGTAAAAGGGGTACAGAAAGAAGTGAGAAAGGTGCAGAAACAAGCAAGGGAAATGCAGAAAGAAGCAAGTGATGTGTAGAAAGAGGCAATAGAGAAGTACAGAAAGAGGCAAGAGAGTTGCAGAAAGAGGCAAGAGAGTTGCAGAAAGAGGCAAGAGAGTTGCAGAAACAGGCGAGAGGGGTGCAGAAAGAGGAAAGAGGTGCAGAAAGAGGCAAGAGGGGTGCAGAAAGAAGCAAGAGAGATGCAGAAGAAACAAGAGAAGTGCAGAAAGAACCAACGGAGGTGCAGAACAAGGCCACAGAAGTGCAGAAAGAAGCAACCAAGGTACAGAAAGAGGGAAAAGGGGTGCAGAGAGAGGCAAGAGGGGTGCACAAAGAATAAATAGAGGTGCACAAAGAAGCAATAGAGCTACAGAAAGAAGCACGAGAAGTGTAGAAAGAAGGAACACAGGTGTAGAAAGAGGGGAGAGGGGTGCAGAAAGAGGCAAGAGAAGTGCAGAAAGAGGGGCGCAGAAATAACCAAGAGAAGTGCAAAAAGAAGCAACAGAGGCGTAGAAGGAGGCAAGAGGCCTGCAGAAAGAGACAAGAGAGTTGCAGAAATAGGTGAGAGAGGTGCAGAAAAAGGAAAGAGGGGTGCAGAAAACTTCTTTAGGCAGCGCTACCGCAAAAGCCGCTGAACGGAATTACATCAAATTTGGCAGGAAGCTAGATCTTGTGCCACAGATGGTGCTTTTTCTGAATTGGTAAAATAATATGAAAGGGCAGGATAGGGATACCCTGTCCCACAAGGCCCTGAGAGGGGGGACCCAGAGGGATCCCCCTGGCACAAAATAAAAAACAAAAGTAGGCAGGTGTTGTCGAATTCAGTGGGTCTCCCGCACGATTCTGCAAAAAAAAGAAAATGGCGGATACCATTTTTTTAGTTAAATATATTGGGACAGGAAAATGAGTAGGGTCCCCATCCCGAGCCTCTTTTGGGCCCTGATGACCCTCATCACCAAGGGCCGGGTAACTTAAGTAAGGGGAGGTGGCTTGTGACCACCCAACCAGAGCTAAATGCGGTCCTGGCGAACCCATCCCCTGGGCCCAATGTATTAACTAAGGGGAGGGGGTATGGGGAGCTCTTCCCTGAGCTTTTTAAGGCTCCGGAGACCGCATCTACCAGGACCATATTCAATAAAAAAGGGCAAGGCGGCACCGCTCCCTGAGACACCGTAGGTTCCTTAGACTTTAAAGGCCAGGGGAGCCATTCCTCCCATGGCCGGCTCATCTTCTGTGTCCTGTGGAGCCCACTCCCAGTACACAGTAGTTTCCCTTCCTGCACTATCACAGGCAGGGAACGTGTGCTCCCACTTGGCTTGAGCATTTTTTTTATCTCCCGCCAGACTGGAGCAAACGTGCAAGTCTGCTCTCACCGACTTGGAGCAGACTTCTGTTCTGTTTCCATGACCACACTCCTGTGGGCAGGGAAACAGAACACATATTGCTCTCGCATGCATGCAGAAAACAGCTGCCCCCTCCGGCAGTGACGCAAAGAGAACCCAAAGCAATCCTGGCATAAATAGGTTCAGGAGGAGAACCACTCAGCTCCCTCCCTTTATAATACAGACTCTCCTGGGAATGGGGTCACCGGGGCCTAATAAGGCTTCGCGATGGGGGGGGGGGGGTGCGTGGCTCTCCTACTCTTTTTTATTGAATTGGCTGTGGGCAGCACACACCTCTTCCATGTTTAATTATATTTGGCCTCAGGGGATGGGGTCCCCGGAATCTTTTAAGGCTCAGGGAGGGGGGCACATGCCTGCTCCACTTTATTTTGGAATCTTCCCCGGGTGATCGATTCCCTGGGGCCAATTAAGGGTCAGGGAGGGGGCTGCACCCCTCCTCCTCTGAGGATGGGGTCCCCGGGTCTCGAAGGCCAACCCATTGCAGTGCACGCCAAAGGCTGTGCGTGACAATGGGGTGGCAGGCAGATGGGGAGTTGGACTCAGGGCCTGACTGCAAGCAGGCCCTGCGGCCTACCACACGCATGACCAAAGGCTGTGTATGGCATGGGGTTGGCTGCCTCTGGGTGGCGCAACATGGGGTTGGTTGCCTTCAGTAGTTTGGCTTTACATCTGATAATGAATTGTTACTTTATTTTAAAAAAATAACTAGGAATTCACTGAAAAAAACAAAGGTTAAAGTAACGTTATAGTTGGGTGAAAAGTTCAGTAACAACATAGCATTTTCAACTGTAAATACCACAGACAATCACCAGTTATATATATGAAATATATCATAAATATATATACATATTTATTTAGAGAGATATCTCAAATATGACATAATGTAATCTGTTGACAATAAGAACGATGGGGAGTTGCATAGTAATGATTTATTGGACATAGAATCTTTGGAGATAATTAAAATATTATCACATATAGAGATAGAAATCTTTGAAATTACTGTGGCATCCATATGTGTGAACACTTTCACTGAAGGTTAATGTTCCTGGGAAAATCTAAGCATTTAATTACACTGCTTGCTCTTAAATCAGATTGCACTAAGGATAAAATTGTTAATCCACTTACAGCAATCTACAGTTAAAGCTTTGTTAAGCATGAGGAATACTTTAAGATTATAGGTTTGAAAGACAGCCTTAATATTTTGCCAGTTAGCACTAGTCATACATGTCCAACACAAAATAATCTCAGTTTTTGGTGGCTTTTTAGTTTGAATTGTAAATATAATCCTTAAAAATCACAGCTTTGTCGCAATATAACAAATGATGTGAACAGAACATACCCTGAATGCTGGTTTGTGAATTAATCCATCCCAATGAGATCTGTTGTTTTCTAGCTGCCAAGGGCCATATTAAATATTAGTGAGGGAGCCACAGTTTGCACCATTTAGGTGTACCTAGTAGAGAGTCAGGCTGTTTGCCCAGTTACCAAAAATATTGCTTTACTCCTAGCACCTGAGCTAACTATTAGAGTTTGCACAACAACCTAGAGCACTGGTGATTTAAACCAGCTAACTCTTTTTCTGTTCTGAAGGCCCACATGAAGGTGTTGTCATCGTGCCCTTATTCTTGCACACCCTGTAACAAGCAGTCACCTCCAAAGGCTAGGATGCAGGTTTTGCAATGTTTGACAACACTAACAGTATCCTTTCCCTACCGAGGCTCCAAGAAGTGGGAGGTGACAGGTTTGATGTCAGGTTCATTTGTATGTGTGTTGGAGGCAGCCCTTTGAAATGTAAGTGGGGCAGAGAACAGCTTTTCCCCACCCATCCCGCAAACACTCAGTACCCACAAATAGTCCACCTATGTTTGACTGGGAGCGCAACCCAAGTCCAACTGCCAAGCTAGTCACAGTCATATGACCCAGGACACGGGCGGCAGGCACCAAATGGATAGCGAAAAAAATGCCAACTTTCTTAAAAGTGGAATTTTCAGAATTGTGACTTAATTCCGACTTTAACATTAAAGAGGATTTTACATTAGAATTCATTTGAGCCAAAAACTTGCCATCCTTATCTGTTCCCAATCAAAAATTAGCACTTATTAAATGTAATAAGTTAACCCAATGTTATCCCATGGGAGAGATAGGTCTTGTAATAGTGAAAATGAATTTAAGAGACATATAAAACTTAAAAACACTCATCCTATGTTCTAAATACATTGCACCCTGCCCTTTGGGCTGGTTAGGGCCTGCCTTATGGGTGACATATGTTTTAAAAAGGAAGGTTTATTTGGCAGGTCGAATTACAGTTAAAACTGCACTACATACTGCAATGGTGGACGTGAGATACGTACAGTTTTACTTGAGAGAGTGGCACACAAGTGCTGCAGGCTTACTAGCAGCATTAAATGTACAGGTCCTGGGTACTATGTAGTACAATATACTAGGAACTCATTAATGAATTAAATGTGTCAATCAGGTGTTGGCCAATTTTACCATGCTTTAGAGTCCTAATGCCAATAAAACAGACTCACAAAACAGGAGGGGTGAAGGCAAAAACGTTTGGGGTGACCCTGCAGAGATAGCCATGTCCAACATCTTCATTATGAGTTGGCCGGTATTTGGTGCATAGATCCCGGAGGTCAGAATCCCCAATTCTGGACAGTATCGGTGCACCAAATTCTGTTTATTCTACGTTTTCTCTCACTAGGAATAACAATACACACCCAGAGATAAAAGGTTCTTTACTGTGTCTTTTTCCCCAAAAATCCACATAGAAAAAAACATGGAAAAACCGCCTGCTCTGAGCATACAGAAAATGTCAGATCGAGGGCAGGTGGGGATTTGGGTGTTGGGTGGGGAATAGAGATGCAGGGCAGGCTTGGGCTTGTCTTAGCGAGCATTGTCTGCTCCCCGCAGACTACTGCATGGGACTGGCGCAGGGCGAGCAATGCTGCTGCCCACAGCCCATATCTGATGTCACATGGCCTAGCTGTGTGGATTTTGTGGACCCGATAATTCTGAGCTCAGAGACAAAAGTTGTGGTAGTTCTGCAGCAGTTCACTCTGGGTGAAATATCCAGGACAGAATAGCCAATTAGAGTCTGGCATTGTGGAAGCAACCTCATAAATTGGTGTCACCAGAACCTGCCAAAGTCTCTATTACCCTGCCCCTTTCAGTAGTGGGGAACCACTGGATTACCACTGGTGGAGCCTCAGCTGGGTCCACTTAAAGAAATCCTTAATCCAGTAGACTGTCCACCACAGAAGTGGTACCCAGCCATACTTAAGGACAAACTAACTACCACCATCAAATTGTTACTGCCATCAGCTGCCATGTGGGCAGTGGAATCCTGGCTGGGAAATGTAAAAGTGCCCCTGATGCACAGAGAGAAAGCTCATTCCACATCAGGAATATTTTGCATTTCAGCAACAAATCTCTGGTTTGGAAATTTTTTTGGAAAGGCAAAAGAAGTCAAAGGCCATGAAATTGCCTCCACCGCACCAGTGGAGGTACTTTCATTGCAGAGCCACAGGATGTGCCGGGTTAGATAGATCAGCATTTTACAAGCGTTGGAGAAGGATAGGATTAGACCCCATGCAATTTTGCAGGCTTATGTTACAGGACAGATTGTATACTTTACGTCAGCCATTATGGCTAGAATTCTGATTGAAGGCCTTATGAGAGATTTATAGAGTTGATGCTTAGAATGAGTCACTCTAAGGTGGGGCGTAGCCTAACGCTGATGGAGTAAGGGGCGTTTTGCAATCAGGCCTAATCCTGATGATTCTGCGGCTGTTTGTATCCCCTGATTGAGACCCCTCATGGCTCCATGTGTGCACAGCTCATGGGAGGGGAGGTTGAAAGGCAAGAAGAACCGAGGGCTGTGATCTCCTTTGAATGAATGTATTTTTGAGTTTTACTTGGTGCGGACTAGACCCAATGGTATCTGAGCGCCTTACAGAGTACAAGTAATATACAACAAAAGGTGGGGTAAAGTAATAGGCATACATAATATATAACAGATTGGGGCAAACATGGACGATAGAGGTAGCGATGGTAGGTTATATCATGCGTTGGAGGAATGTGCAGTTTTTTTCTGGGGTAGTGTTGTTCAGACTCTTTGATGGTTGGGTGGGAAGCGCATCGTGAACATCAGATGTTTTATGAAGGTGGATTCAGGTACTTGGTGAGAAGTAGTAATGTAAGATTTTTTCTGAAGTGTAGGAATGAGTGCTTTTCACGTAGATCCTGTGGCAGAGCATTCCAAATTCTAGGTCCCTTCCCAGAGAAGGCATGGGTGATGATTTTTCTTTCATCCATCTTTTGATAAGTTGTTTGTTAGGTAGTTAAGTTCTTCAGTATGGAGAACTTAGTGCGTTATACAGGTCATTTTGAAAATAAATCTCACTTCGATTGGTAGCCAGTTGAGTTTCTTAAGTGTGTGTGTGAGATGTGATTGTAGCAGCTCTCTCCAGAATACAGTCTATCCACTGTGTTGTGGATTTCATAGGGATAAGGTGATTTTTATGGGATACCAGCGATCGCTGGATTGCTGTAGTCCAGCTTGAACAGGAGTAGCGATTTTACTATGGTCATAAGGTATTCAATAGGGATGAAGTCTTTGATTTTTATTTTTTTAGGTGTTTCAGCGTGTAGAAGCCACTTTTTGCTAAGGCATTAATTTGGCCTTCATGTTCTGGTTTTTATCCAGTGTAATCACTAGTGACTTAACAGAGTTGGAGTTAGATAGTTTACAGTTTAGTTCAGTTAGGTTATCTAGCTAATTATGGACAGGATATGACTTTCCTTTTGGTTTGATGAGGAGGAGTTTTGTTTTGTTGGGGTCGAGCTTTAGGTAGTTGTTGGTCAGCCAGGATTGTACCATAGAGAGATTGTTATTTAGCCACAGGATATCTCCAGATGATGAAATTTTAATTTAGAGTTCGGTATTATCTGCATATAAATCGCTGGTAATTCTGGCTTGTTTAAGGGTGACTGCAAGTGATTCCATATAAAGTTTGAATAAGGCAGGGGACAGGATTGATCCCTGGGGAACTCCTTGTGGGACTGACACTGCAGGTAAAGTTCAATTGTTTAATTTAATTAGGTGAGAACGTTGGTTCAGGAATGAGGCAAACCACTGAAGGACAATTCCATTGATGCCTGCACACCCTTGCGAGGCCTGGTGCATAAAAAGGACTTAGGACGCGGGTCCTGCGGGCAAGACAGTAGAGTACGGACACTGAGAGGTGCGTCACCCCCTTTGAGGGCTGATAGCAGGGCAGCCTATGTGAAGGCGGGCTCTGCAAGACTGTCTCCCAGCGCAGAGGCCGCGGACGTGGCACGCTAAGGATCGGAGCAATTGCTGCCATCAGCCCTGGGCACTCGGTAGGCAGTTACAGAGAGCTGCCAACTAAGGAGCAGCACATCAGAGCTTACAGCGGGTGCCCTGCAAGTGTTGGGGTGTGTCCCCTGGCCATCTTCTCCTCCAGACCATTAGGGCCTCCTGGAGCAGGTTGCTGCATGACACGCTTTGCTGGACCGGCTCAACCTGACAGAATATTGGAGAGCCCTTATTACCGGAGTCAACAACTGGGGCCGCCATATTTTTGACAGGGAGTGTATGCAGCAATTTCTTGAGTGAACAGGGCTGCTATTTCCTGCTGAACACACTCCTCATCCCAAAAACGCAGAGCATTTTTGCTCTCAGAGGGGTTCCTGTTGAGTCTGGACTCCCTGATTTCTGCTACAATCCTGAATGACGCTTGTGCCCCCCAATCTGGGTGTTGTGAAGGCAGGGTTCAATGACTTGATAGTGCGACTGGAGGACTATTCTCATGGGTGAATCCTTTCCCATGAGTAGGTAGACATCCCTGCCTCTCTGACGCAAAAGAAACACACTGTTAGTAAGGCGAGGTGCGCATTGGGGAGTCCCCTGGTGCTGCACTGCCTTTGGTGACCCGCATCTGGTGCTCCTAACCAGAGCTGGTGTGTCTCCTGGAATCCTTCTATTCCTAGGCTTGACCAATGCTAAGTCTTGAAGCCTCCTTTGTTGAGGTATCAGAACCGTACCAGGACCTTCCTCACATTACTCCACAGACAGCTGAGGATATTATTTAAGAATACATGGCCATTGTTAACCTATGTGGCTCTTCATGGGACTCTGGTTGGAGCTAACTTTATCCTGTGGACATCCTTCTCGTAAATATATATTTTCCCAATTCTGACCAGCAAAAGATATACAATTGATGGATGGAATGCAGAACCAATCAAAACATTCAACTCCAGTCAAGAGATCTGTGTTAAATCCATCATTCTTTTCCTCACCATGTCACCCCAGTTTAGACCTGGCCATATGCAAAGTCTTGACCCCGTGCCTCATGGGAACAGTTCAGCCCGAACTGCCAAGCCAGGTCCTTCCTGGACCGGAAACTAGCATCCTAGGCCCGGTTTCCGGGCTTCACCCCTCATCAGCCTGGATAGCTTGAAGCCAGTGGCACAGTGAGCCCGGGACCCATACTCGGTGCACTTAGGGCGAGAAAGCAAAAGACACACAATTAACGGACGGAATGTAGGACAAATCAAAACATTGACTCTCAGTCAAGAGATCTGGGTTAAATCTATCATTGTTTTCTGATGAGGCACACTTTCTAGATGGGCTGTCTCCCGTAATTGCATTATCAAATAGGGATTGATTTTAATGGAGTTGTCGATCTACAGCTGGACCACTCCAACCCTCCTCTGCCAGGTAGGCATTGGGGCACCATAGCGAAGACATTTCGAGATTGGCAGAAACATTGGGGCCTGGCAGACACATGGAGGGTGACTTGCGACTACTCATATTTCTGTGCGCTCCATGAGCTCCATGTTCGACTTCCTCTGCACACCAGACGTGGATGCGACAGTTGTTCAGTTTGAATATTTGGCTAGAATTATATTGGGTCACAATTCTTTCATCAGGACCGTTGCTTGGGTCAAATCCTGCATCGTTATGCCTAGTTGGCGTTTGACGCCCTGAAAGATCAGGTGTTTCGCCATACTCTAGGAGAAGAAATTCATACTTATTTTGAGGGCAATGCTGGCTCAGCTACATCCATCTTGCAGGATTAGGATGCTTTTTAAGACCGTGATCAGGGGGCAGTGTATTACGATGGTGGTGGGGGTGTGCCACACTCTGGTCTTAGAGGTTAACACTCACAAAGAGATTTTGAGAACTGTGGAGAGAGATTGACCTGGGAACCCAGACCTGCAGGGAAAATGGCTGGATGAGAAAGTGCAGGTAGCAGAGCAGGTGGAATGCCTTAGATATTTTGAGTACAAAGAATACATGGTGAAAACACATGCTGAAAGAGATTAAATGGGTGCATTGTTGATGCGGTTGGTCAATCCTGCCAGAAGGGGTTCCCAAATATTGGAAATAGACAAGGAGTGTTTAATAACATTAGACTCACTCTGAGAACTCAAGGAATGGTGGATGGACTGTTTGCAATGGAACTTAGATCCCCTCCTTCCGACCATTCACCAATACAATTTAAACTAATTATATCTACATCTCGAGTCAAATGGGTAATTCCTCACTATTACCTCTGTAATACCTGCAGGTACTGCCCAGGCCAGGACCCTCCCTTCAAGAAACTTATATCAACTGCTAGGAACACACTCTCAAGCAATCACAGATCATACCCAGTGTAATTTGGAATCCATAGATTGACTTTTTAGGTCGAGCATGAGCCAGCGCACAAGCGCTGCTCTGCGAAGAGCTGTGGTAGTTCAGTACGAGAGAAGCTTCGCCTACTCCCCCGCCCTTATTTTTCATTGACTTGTGTGTTTGTTTTGTAAATGCTGTCTTCTGATTCATTATGAGGCTTGTTAGTCCCTCCTTAGTACAGCCATGTCGTCATTTGTATCCTCCCATGGCTACTGACCCCTTTGCTTGGTTGTTACATGGGGCGGGGCGTGTACTATTTCCTTTATTAACGTGTTTCATTTACTTTAGCAGCCACACCCGCTTTCACTTATGGAATGTGGGGTCTAGAATCGTGCAGCTGAACATGTTTTTGTGCCTTTTTCCCCCCTCCACCTTCTCTCCCGTTGTCTGTGCATTCTTTTCCACTCCCCACCCTCCCTCTCGTTGTCCGTGCCTTCTCCTCTCTTTCGCCACCCTCCACCCGCTCGCCCGCCCTCCCGTTGTCCGTGCCTTCTGCCCCCGCCCTTCCTCCCACTGTCCGTGATGCCAAGTTGCCAACCATTTGCAATGCAATAGGTCTCCTGTAAATTGGAGACCTATTGCATTGCAAATGCTTGTTTTATATGGGTCATTAATTCCATTGCTACGATGAGGAGGGAGGGTATTATGTTTTCATGCTTGAAATGTTTAAGATATTTAAGTTGCATAGGTGAAGACTAGTGGTCGGACTAGCGCCCGTTTTTTCTACCCACGGAGTGGGATTGAGGTTGATCTATCGGCAGAAAATAAAACAAAAAGCACAGCTGCTTGTTAATGCACTGTAAAGTGCTTTTTTTTTTTGGCATATTTATATAGCGCAAACTCGACCCGAAGGTATTAGAGCGCTTTACATAGCACCGTATTTACATTACACATTCAGGCACGGGGAGATTAAGTGATTTGCCCAGAATCACAGGATGTGGACGCGACCTCGAGGCTCGAACCCTGGTTTCCTGCACCAGAGGCGGCAGCGCAGCATTAAGATAAATACATTGTGCCTTCTGCAGGCTGTGCTCTTCAACGCTATTTCTCCGGCAGATAAGCCTGTGTGTAGCGCCTGCCTGCTGGGTCTTCCTGACGGACAGGGACAGGCACCAAACATGGGCTCCCCTCCAGGGACAGTTTCTTTAAAGAGCACTGTCAGGGGCCAGCCCCTGTAGTTAACTTAATCTATTTACCAATAAGTTAATTGCAATGTTTTCTCGTGCAAATGCTGGTTGGCACAAGACGCCACCGCCAGTTCCTTTCATTGCTTAATCTCTGGAGACTTTAATACAAATCTATATTCAAGCATACCAGAGGGAGACAACGAAATACTCACTGCTGCACCATCGCACCTAGTGCCCCCCCTTAAACCAGCAGGCATCAGGCCTAGCAAACTGGGCGAATATGCTGTTGTAAAATTTAATAGTCTGGGTTACACCATATTGAACAGGAGGTTTTCTTTCGCTTTCATTGCTCAAACCGAGAATGAGGAATTCTTGTTTTACAGGGCATTTCAGCAGCATTCCTCTATTTTTTCAGTCCAGAGAGAAAGTTGGAGAAACAGTAGAACTGTCCTCAGTTTCCAGTCTGCCCACCACGATGGGGGAAAAGGGAATTCCACCCACCCCTAGGAAGGAGGTATGAGATGTCTCCAACGATGTGTGAAGAGGTAGGAGTGAGATGTTACTCTGTGTTGCGGTAGGTGATGAAGTCTACAATGTCTGGAGTGTAAAGTATTGCAAAGTGTGTTCCTAAGTATGAATAGGAGTTTGTGCATTTAGTAGTTAGAGTGCATGTAGTGACAAGTGTGGTGTGTATGAGCTTGTGTCTATGTGTTGTGATGATGATGCAGCCTGAGTGTTTGTGTGATCCAGGTCTGTGTGGATTTAAGAGGATAGCTAGTTAAGGGTGCTGGGCTAGGCACATCATTGCAGTGGAGCAGGGGTTCTGGCCGTGTGCCCGGACAGATAACGGCTTGCTGTGTAAGTTCTTAGCCAAAGAGGTCCATTATAGGATGCTCTAGGAAGTTGACTGAAGGCGAAGAGAGAAGGCAAGAGATTTCAGGTGGGAACCAGTAATGCCACTTCAGTAGAGATAGATGCTGAGAATTGCAGGGATTTTACTCTCTATAGAAATGAATGGTGGGGAAGGAGATCCCCTTATCTGGCTTTGATAGAGCGTCACAAGATTCTGAAATTTGTAGGGGTGCATCATATTCACCGTTAGCCAGCACCCGCATATTAATCAATGTATGTTTAGAAGCGTCATAGAAATGTATTGCTGTAATCGTTTAACATAGAGGTGATTAAAATGTAATAATGCTTTTGTGAAGATCAATGTTGCAAGTTATTGTGAATGTATTTAGTAAAATGCACAATGATTAGTTTTCGTACAATGCAATGTATTAGGTTAAACGTGTGCGTGTTAAAGTTATACGTGTAGATTGCTTAATTATGCACATGAGGATAATGAACTAATGCTTAGAGTGTGATTTAATAGAGTGTTTGATTTTTTAGAGGCCTGATCGCAATACGTTAGAAGAGAAGGCCTATTTCTTTCTTATGTTAGCTAATGTTGTAGGCCGAACATGATTCCCTTGGTACAGGCTTTGGGCTGCAGGGAAATGTAAAATCTTAAAGACGTGAAATGGTTTCTCGTTCCCATGTTTCTGTTGCAGGTGCAAGGACATTTAGCTCGTTAAAGAGAATAGATCTTTGTTTTAGGACTTAGGATGCTGTGAGAAGCCAACAGGGGAGTGCATTGGAATGTGAGATAGATACTTTTCCTAAGCAAGGTGCCTGGGACCCAAGGTCAAGCTAACCGTCGTTGGATGCAAGACAACTGTGGAAAACTACAGAGAGAAGACCTGGCCGAGACAAATTCGGGTAACGAGGAGAGGCTGTCGATTATTGGAGAGCAACAGCATACCGCCTGTGCTAAGTGTGCTTGAGATTGTGCTTTTGTGATCAGAGTGTTAAGACCCTCTAGTTTTTGGTTAATGCCGGCTGTGAACACGGCGAGTGTGTTTAAAAGATCCACCTCCAAATCCAGTTTATCACAGGCTGTGACTGTAGATTGAAGGGTTTGCAAAAGTTGGGACCAAAGAGTGTTCTCATTAATCGAACAGCAACTCTCAAGAGCAGGTGGCTTATTATGATCGACATTGAAAAAGGATAGGTCAAATGAGTTTTTAATGTTCTGACTGCCAATCGGGGAATCTATTCAGTTACACTGATCGGATGGGTACGGTATAGTTTTTGTAGAAGGTAATTGGACCTTGTGTAGAGTTGAACCTATTTATTGTTCAGTTTGGGCAATTAATGCTGCTTTACTCCCAATCTGCTCGTCCATAGCCCTGATCGTGGTCTGTACATTTGGTATAAAAGGTGGTGGTGAGCTTATGTTAATAAAGGGCTGGTTGTCCTCCCTTAAAGAGGTGTTAAGAAGCGAAATTTGATTTGTTTCTACATTAGCTGATAGCTGGTCGTGGTGAAACACGTCTGATCCCTGTGATGATGGAGGTAAACAGCTCTCAGTAGCATTTGGAGCAGAATATTCATCCTTTGTTGAAGTTGTTAATGAGGATGTAGATAGAGGCGGACTGAGGCCCAACCTGTGGGGGCCATCATGAATCGTGGCCTCTACTCGTTTTAAATTACGGTCAGAGGGCTGAGGGGCCTGGGTGGGTTCCAACACGGTGCTATGCGAGGTATAAGGGGTTAGACCTGACATTTTTGCACTTCTGTAATGAGGAAATGTGTGAATGGCAGTTTATTTAGACGGCTCTCAACAGACTCCAGTCCAGGTTTTCAGATGAACCAGAGCCAGCAGCTACCAGAGAAGCAGAGCGGGAGTGGAGCGGGAGACACCGGGAGACGCTGAGACGTTGAAAGAAACGCTCCTGCCGCTCTAATCCGCCCCTCCACTGATTACCTCGATTGCTCACTTGAATTGAGCCAAGCTGAAGTTGGCACCTGACACCTGACGCAATGAATAAAAAAACACCTTTTGAGAATGATAACATTTAGAAAGAGATTTGGAAAAAGATTTGGAAAAGAGTGCATTTTACTGGGCTTTGTAAGACTAAGAAGAGATAAAGGACGGCCCAGAGCAGGCCTGGCTAGACATATAAGCGACAAATCGGGCCCGCAGTGCCCACCTGAATGCACCCTTGGCCCACCCAAATAAAAATTCCTGGAGCCGGGCCTGGTGTAAAGGCACCAGTTTCAGCTGACTGAGCTGTGCCACTGCACCATCTTAAGGGCAAACGCACTTTCACATGCAGAGTGAGCATTCATTTGTGTGCTGCCTCTTTAATAATATACAACGTGGTCCCGACATCTATGTGCGGTGTCTGAGCGTGCCCTAGCAGTAGCGGCTCGTGGAGGGAGTGCCGCGGGGCGGGCGGGGGAAGGGCAGGGAGGGGGTAGTAAAGTCCGGCTCACGGCCGACCGGAGTAATGTAAGTAAATAAATAAATAAAATGCATTTCAGCGCGCGCAACGAAATTCGCTTTATTTATTTATTTACTTACATTACTCCGGTCGGCCGTGAGTCAGAGTTTACTACCCCCCACTCTGCCCCTCACCCGCCCCGCGGCACTCCCTCCACGAGCCGCTGCTGTGCCCTAGGAATTAGTACATCATGTTGTGAGAAGGACTTTTTTCCTGTCATGTTCCAGTGATTAATGTTTCTAAAACTGCCTCTGAGCATGCCCTGAAGAATAATGTATCATGCAAATAAAATCGCCACCTTCAATTTTAGTTTTCATTCATGCTTGACAGTCATTGCCAAAAAGCATTTGCAATGCAATAATAGGTCTTGCATTTGCGAGAGTTTGAGCTATTGCAACATTTTATCTATGTGTTGGTTTTGAAACAGCTAAATAAAAGGCATTGTCATTTACAATGCCCATAGCTTAACATTTCGAAAATGCGAGACCTATTGCATTGCAAATGCTTGTTTCTTCTGTAGTGACATCAGGTAGGTTTGTTCATTACAATGTACTCTCTGTACCAAGAGTCAGTTCTATTCTGAAGTTCTAATATTTTGATGAAATCAAGTCTGGTAGCCCATGGCGCCTACGAGATCTCTACAGTACATAACAGCACTCCTTCTCCCAAACAAGTTGTTATTCAATCTGCTGAAGCCTTAAATATAGTATTGAGGAACATTGTGGGGCTTAGACAAAAACTCTCAGACCCCGATTGTCAGGAATATATCAAGCGGTTTCGCCTCTGTACATGACATGAAACCTGGATAACATTTCCACCTCACAAACCAGGGGCCATATTATCAAGGAACGGCGATAACATTATCGCTGCTTTAGCGGCAGGAAACTGCCGCTAAAGCGGCGATAATGGGCTTGATAATATGCCCTTGTGAATTCCCATTGAAGTCCAGGTTCTGGTGTGAGCCTCGGCTTCTATGGGAATTCTCAATGGCATATTATCAAGCCCATTATCGCCGCTTTAGCTGCAGTTTCCTGCCGCTAAAGCGGCGATAATGTTATAGCCGTTCCTTGATAATATGGCCCCAGGTTGTGAAACATTCTGTGTTAATTGACGCTACATGTAGGGGAGCATCAAAGGGCCTTTTTGTTTGGGTTAAAATAGCATTGAATGTATGCGTAGAGACTTGTATTGATTCATCTGATATTCTTGGGCTACAAATCTATATTCCAAAGCGACCCAGTTTATATTTCTTTAATATTTACATTAGGCCGAGACAGAGGAACATGGAATCCCACAACCCTAACTGGAAAATGTCATAAACACTATCAAAACAAACGGTATGATTGTCATTGGGGGGACTTTAATATTACATATGAGCTTCTTTGTGGCCTTGACCTGGTTACAGAGGAGGAGGAGACATGGAGTATATAAACCCTCCCTCAACACTGGCACAGTGGCCGCCGTGCAGATGGCTCTTTTCTACAATAACTAATGGCCTCTGGGTCTGTAATGGCAGATCCAATTTGGACAAGCTAGGATCTAGATCTAAAATTGACTATTTTCTTATAGGAGTCACCTTATGGAACAAGATGCTTGATTTCAAGGTAGGTGTCAGAGAAGACAGCGACGACTACCAGTTACAAATAATGCTTATAGGATACTTGATTGAAGAACTGGGTGTCTTTATTGGGCTCCCTCCTGTAATAATAACGTTAGAAAATGATCGTAGACCAATTAAGTGGCTCTTGATATTGGTAACTATAGCAGTTCTTACTGAAATTTACAATGCGTATTCCAAGGCATTGGCTCCTTTTATTGACCTTCCTGTTCCTGATATTCCTATAGATGATATACAGAATAATCTGGTCTGCATTTTAAAAGTACTTTTAACTAAAGCACCAATTAACAATTCAACTATACTGCCAACGAAAAACAATTTGAGTAATCCCTGGCACACGAAGGACTGAGCTAGAGTGAAAAAAAAGTCCTAGTGAATGGGTTAAAATCGAAATCGAGATACATGTGGCCAGAGAGCAGTACAAGAGAGCATTGGGAGTGGCTGAGCGTAACTGGGATATTTCAAATTGGTTGGATTTACTTGAGGCAACAACGTCTTGAGACAATAGGACCTTTTGGAAAATGATAGCTCACTGGATCAAGGAGTCAAACTCACAGATCAAATGCTATCTGCATCCAAGGGAATGGGTGGAACACTTTGCTGATCTTTATTCATATGGCAATGATGATGATTACCCACTCTCCACAGCCCTTTCTAAATTTTCCTGTGGTTACTTAACAAGGGACATATCAACACAATCATACTTTACCTTGGAGGAGACCCTGGGTCAGATAAAATCTTAGGGGATTTATTGTGGTGCTATCTATTAATATAGGTCCCATGCATTAACCCACTGTGCAACTCTTTAGTTTCAGCAGACCCAGTACCTGATACCTGGAAAGGTGTTGAGATAATTCCCATATACAAAAAGGTCACCGATATAACCCGGGCAATTATAGAGCAATTAGCCTCTTGGACACGCTACAGATGGTCTCATGTCACGGAATGTAGATCAAGAGTGAGCACAATTGATCAGGTGCTTAGGCTCATTCTCATTATTTGGAAATACACAAAGCTGAGGGATGGCCATTTATACAGTGATTTTGTAGATCGAAGGGCAGCCTTTGATCTAGTCCCAAGGGGTTCACTATGGGCCTCTTTCAAGGAGATAGGAGCTTTCGAAGATCTTTTCACCCAACTAATAAAATGACAACATGAGAATTAAGCTTGCATCCATCCATTGGGGAACTCGGGGTCAATTTACTGATCGTGTGCCTATACATAGGGGTGTGAGACGTGGTTGTGTGCTTGCGCTCATATTCTCACTTTTCATGGATGACACAATCAAGGCTCTCCTAGAATGCAATATTGACTCTCCTAAGCCAGATGGGGCCTCTGTCCCTGCACTTTTATTTGCAGATGATGCCCTTCTGTTATCACATACATCCAGAGGCGTGCAGCAGCTACTGGACAACTTTAATGCCTATTGTGAAAACAAGGGTCTGGTGATTAATGCTACCAAGACCAAATTTATGGTGATCAGACCCCATAAGTCCATCAAAGGGGTTTTACGTCTGCAGCAGAAAAGGCTTGAATGCGTAGCAGTATTTGAGTATTTCAGCATTATGATTGATAGCAAATTATCCTGGACTCCCATTATTCAAAAGCGAAGAGCAGTACTCCAGCACAGAGCTATGGCAATCTCCAAAGAACACCAGGCAACACTGTCCAGAGTAATTTCCCCAGCCATTGAACTCCATAAGCTCAAAGCACAAGCTGCTGCCCTATATGGAGCTGAAATTTGATCCCCTGCTAATGCTGAGACATTGACCCTTAGTGAAAAGAAGTTGGTGTGGTCCCTTTCACATCTACCAAAAGTACTTCCCTGATCCCTATGCTCTATGATATTGCACACAAGAGAGTACAGCATGTGGCGGTTTAAAGGCCCCTCCTCTTTTGGGTGAGGATTTGGACAGTACGGGAGCTTGTGCCATATATAAAGGGTATGAAGGAACTTTCTGAACTAGATGAGAACATCACTTTTTCATGGATCCGGCATGTTGAGTCTTGGTTCACCAAACTGGGGCTTAGGACCTTTTGGACTGACCCTTACTTCTTAACTATGCTCTCCAAAAACCACTTGAAATTCACCTTTTGGGAATATGTTGATGCTGGTTTACATCAAAGCTCTAGGCTGGGAAGATTGTCAACATAATTTTTCGAAATCAAGCCCAGACCTCCATTGTGGAAATCGCAGAAATTACTGTTAGCATAAGCTGAAGCTATTTTGTTTGTGGCATCCATTTTAGTTAGCCATGTGTTAGCCAGGTGCTTCTTCCGTCCTCACTGTTGCCTGCATTTCTATTTCACTTGAGTCATCAACTATAGTTAACTCCTTCGGTACTGAGCCAGAGCACTGCGCATGCTCAGAAAGGCCTGTAGCTGCTAGAATGCACCTGTCTTAGAGTGTACTGTCAGGCTATTCCAACTGACATAAGCAGTAATATCTCCCCTCCCACTGTGTTGACCAAGCAATTTCTGTATGCCCATGTTAGTCAATAACTATTCTTGTGTATGCCTGTACCTCCCCTTTGAGTCTGCATGCTGACTATGCAACAAATAGGGTATAAAAGGCCCTTGGTTTCTGTATTCTATGGACTACCTCCTACAGTGGCCTGAGGGTACTGTATTGACGTAGTCCCACTCATGAGAGGTTAATAAATGTATTTCTTTGATGTTACAGCTTCCGTGCCAATCTCTTCTTTGTTGGTTTAAGAACCAATGGACAGATAAGGGTGAACCCCTGCACCAGTGAACCCCTAAAAAGGCTCATTTCCACACCATTTTGAAATGTTTCTGGATGCCACTCAATTCTGGTTGGCCAAGACACTGTCAGAAAGTTCCTTTACAATATATTTGAATGGAAAAAGGGCAGTGTTAACTTGGAAGATGTTTTCTGTACTATGTGTAGGGGTGGGCGGAATTTACGAAATTAACTTTCGCAAATTATCGCGAAAATGTTTAAAATTATCGCAAACAAGCGGAAATATCGTGAAGATGCGGAAGTTTTTTTCCGGCATGTTCGCGAGATTTTCTGCATGGTTGCGGGTCGCCAACTTACCCATGTGGTTGCTTGCGGGCGCGGCCATCTTGTTTTGAGTTGTCTCGCGGTGCATGATCGCGAGAAGAAAGACGTGATCGCGCGACGCATGACGTCACTGCGGGCGCGAACTGTCGCGAGACAGCGCAAATGGCTAAAAACAATACAACATCTCATGGAGAACGCGACTGGATCAAGAAAACTTGTCGGCGAACGCAGGGATTCAGGTAAGGCGATCGCGCGTGCGCGAGAATGTATACAGCGCGAGCAAGAAACAAATTATCGCCAAGCTGCGGAAACTGGAATTTTTGACATTTTCGCGCTCTCCGCGGAACGCGAAAATGTCAAATTATCGCAATTTCCGCGAACGGAACAAAATTTTCGCCCAGGCCTAACTATGTGCCACATAATACCATAGAAAATGCTGTACATGTTCTGTTTATTTGCTTACCATGTACAAGGACATGAAGAAAAATGGCTATGTCCATTATGTATTTGTCTAGGTTTCAGTCAATATCTTTAAGAATTAAGGGTATAAAAAAGTGACTCCTCCCCTTTTAGAGTGACCAGCTTGAGTAGCTATCTATTTGTTGTAGGGCTTGTGTGGAAGAAGAGGGGTTTTTAATTTTTTAATGGAATTGATATTTATAGTTGATTTTATAATGTAGTACGATTAAGCTTAAATGTATGTAGTTAGAGTCGGTAAATTGCACAGTTAATATATGGTGTAGGCGTTCCACAAGTGGAACTGATACTTGATGAAAATGTACCTTTTACTTTGAAGTCTCAATGAAAAGAGGATATGTTTCTTCTTTTAATTGCACTGCTCTTTGTTATTTAACTAACTGTAAAGTTACATGGTTCTTACGTCTGTTTTAAATGTTTTAAGGAAGTAATTGCACTTTAAACCTCCATGAAATTTATTATTTATAGTGATTGACATAAATGGTGGACTACTTGCGGAGTTTAACCCAAGGGACCTCTAGACATTGCAGATTGTGCTTTAATCTACTTTAGGTTGGTCTTGTATTTTTTTGTCTCAAGTTCATTGTCATATCCAAGAGATTCGTGGCATAAAGCTGCTAAATTGAATATCACATTGTCCGAGCTTACAATGATTGAGGAGCATTATGATTTTGTAGTTGCAATGAACTGTGACGAATATATGTTGATTTTAAGGCATTGTTAAGGATTTGCTCACCTTGAATTGAAGTGAATAATATGAACCAATGTCCTCCACTATTGTATAGAAACCTTTATATGTGACTATTCTCTTAAGATTATTATTGTAGGATGTAAAGGTTTTTATTGCTATGTTTTTAAGGAAAGACTTTTCTGAAATAAACAATTACTACTCCAGAATTAGACAATGCGGAGGGATCCTAGGTTCATGGGAAAGGTGCCATCAATGAGGTTTCAGCCGATACTATGCTGACCTGTATGCCTCTCCTGCTTGCAGGAATTTTTACGGTATTTACCATTGTCGGCACACACTCGGGAAGAAGGCAATAACTTGGGGGGTGGGGTGACGTTATGCCTCAAGAAATTGTTATGGCAGTTAAAACCATGGTACAGGCGAAGATCTCTGGCTGGGACGGGATCCTGGTGGAGTTCTACGCAGAGGATATGGAGCTCCTGGTGCCACGTATGGTGGATGTTTACAGAATCGCACAGAGCAATGGTACCTTACCAACATTGGCTAGTGAGGCCATGGTGGGTTCCACTTGATGTCAGAGCATATAGGCCCCTGTCAATTTTAAATGTGGACTGTAAGGTGCTGAGTAGGATGTTGGTGACTCACCCATTATCATATATGCATTACCTGATATATGAGGAGCAGGCCGGTTTTAAACTAGGCTGCAATACTGCGTTGAATATACGGTAATTAGTAGCACTACTGTTGGATGGTTCAAATATCAATACGGATGCACTGGTCATGTCCGTTGACATTAAGAAGGCATTTGACAGTCTAGACTGGTCATACTTATATGCTGTAATGGAACAGATGGGCCTGGCCCCAGGTTTATAGCTTGGACGTGACCACTGTATTCCAACCCACTGGCATGGATCAAAGCAGGGGGAGTGATCACGGAAACTACTTAGTGGAACGGGGCACTCGGCAAGGGTGTCCATTGTCCCCGCTGTTGTTTGCCATCGCAGTGAAACCTTTAGCGAGTGTGGTGTGGAGGGACCATTACTATGCAGGTGTGACAAATTTGTGGTAAGACACATCATATTGCAATATATGTGGATGATATGTTACTTTTCCTCTGGGATAGGAATGTGGATCCTTTCAAGGCCATGCAGCTCCTTTTTTTTTTGTTTAAATGTCTTTTTATTGTTTTTTCAATTTTGCAATATATCATTACACTTCTGGCAATACTATTCCAAAACATTTATGAGTTGACACCAGTTTTACATCTAGTTCAGCGTCCCAAAAAATATCACGCATTTATTTCAGATATCTATACATCATAAACGTTCCTCCTTAGTGCAGGTATTTCAATCTAGGAAATACAGAGTTACATTATTTGCAACATAACAGTAATATAAGCAACTGTAACCTCACATTTGCTCCTGAGTTTGAAAATATATATTTCGTTAAACATTATACCACGATGTACTTCCCATATTCTGTAACTGCAAACCCTATCTGCTCGCTTGCGACCATGCCGCTCCTTAATCATTTTGGGAACCTGTTGTATCTCAAATTAACTGGCAAAAAACGAACTTATTTTTGATTCGTCTGGATTGGGATGCCCCCACCATGAACCAGAAGTTGACATAGGAGATCACTATGTTTAAATTCCAGGATGTCCATGTATACAGAATTGTGGCTAGCCTAGTGGAGAGTAATATAGGGGCAGCTGTGACATCTTTTCAAACAATGGTGAGTTTCTGTAAAACTCTTATGCTGTCAGTAGGGTGCGAGCCGATACCACAACTCCTTTACTTTTTTGGTACCCTGTTGGTTATTGTTCCTAGGATGATCTTTCGAGACTTGGGCTCCCTCTAATGGATCTCATTTGGTCCTCTGGTATGTGTCAAATGTGCTTGCTAAGCTACAGCATCCAGTGACGGGGGGCTAGCAGCCCCAGATTTCGAGTCCTACTATCTGGCAGGCCCAGATCAAATGGTTGGCACAGAGGGTTAGTGAGGGAAGAACGGGGACGGACCAGGCTATTACTCACGGCCCGATGGATATGGCTAGGTCAGTTGCTTCTGGAGACCCATTGGGTCACCAAGAGACTTATGGGGGGTAAATAAGTACTGCTGGACTCAGTGGTTGCAAAAAGTGAAGGAGTGGAACCTATGTTTACCCGATATCTCTGTGCGATGGCTCTCCACCCTTCTAATGCATCACTGTAAAAACCTGGCCTTGCGAGTGGAGAGGGATGTGGTGCGGTTGGATGATTCATATAGGGCTGGAGTTCTGCTGTCTTTTGCCAAAATGCAGATCAATTTTGGTATTTCACTGGATCATTTCTTATTGTGTGGAACACTGGTGGTGGCACTGAGAAACCGATGGCTGGGGATTTGATCTAATGCACGACTCACCTAGGTTGCTATTTTGTTTGTAACTATTTGGGGGGGAATAAACTTATGTCGAGCCTTGACCGGGCCCTGACAGCTGACATAGAAAATACTGGAGTATACGCCAAAGGTATCCAGAAATAAGCTCCACTACTCCAAGTAAACAATGCTCCAGATTCAATGCCGAGAGCTTTCCTCGAGCCCTACAACAGAATTGACCCCAATTGGGAGAAGATATTAAAGCCGCCAACTTAGCAGTGGATCGATGGATCACAGAGACACTAGATGCTATGGACTACCAATAGCCCCCAGAGACGGTCTAAATCAGCACCATGGTTTCATGAAGAGCGAAGGACAGTTAAAAAATCATGCAAACGACTAGCGCGCCAATGTAGGAAAGACTCCTCCAATGGTAACAAGCATTTGCAATGCAATAGGTCTTGCATTAGGAAAGTTTGAGCTTTTTGTATTGTAAATTGAATAATTTTTTATTTATTTGTTGGTATTGAAAATATTGAAATTACTAGCTTTCTCATGTACAATGTCAATAGTTTTAACTGTTGCAAATGTGACACCTATAGCATTTGTAATGCAATATGTGTTGTATTTACGTGACTTAGATGTATTGATATTACAAATAACAATGGCTTTTAATTTTTGCAAATAATTAATACTTAAATAAAAGTTAATGTAAATTATAATGGCAATCGTTTAAACATTTGTTAATAACTCTTGTGAAAATTATGTTTAGTGTATTTAATTGCGCCTAAAATCCAAGAACAGAAGTTAAATATTATCATTTTTTGTGTGCCATTTGTAATAAAGCCTAAATATTGAGAGAACATATTAGAGCCAGTTGTTGTTGAATGGTTGTACAGATTGATACTGTGGTGGCGGTGAGTGATGTGGTGGTGTCGAGTGATGCTGTGGCGTTAATTGATGCTGTGGTAGCGCATTGTGATGTAGTGGTGCACTTGAGTGATGCTGTGGTGGTGCTAAGTGATGCTGTGGTGATGCGATAGATAGATAGATAGATAGAGTGCAATAGTCCGATAGATAGATAAGATAGATAGATTAGATAGATAGATAGATAGATAGATAGATAGATAGATAGATAGATAGATAGATAGATAGATAGATAGATAGATAGATAGATAGATAGATAGATAGATAGATAGATAGATAGATAGATAGATAGATAGATAGATAGATAGATAGATAGATAGATAGATAGATAGATAGATAGAGTGAGGGCGATAGATAGATAGAGAGTAATTATGTCGAATATAATTATGTGGCACTGAGTGGTTTTGGGTGGAGTGTATGGTGATTTTAGTGGCGTATAATTATGTGGCATTGAGTGTTATTTTGAGTGTATCTTGCATTGTAATTAATTGGCACTGAGTGTTATTTGGAGTGCATGTGGCATTGAGTGTAAAACCCTTAGAGGCAATTCTTTTATTTTAACTAAAAGGATGGTAGTTAAATGGTGTTTACGGCAGGATGGTTGTTAAATGGTGGCTACGGAGAAGCTGTGTGCTGAAAGGCAAAGAGAACACGGGCATGAAAGTGAAAGCGAGGATGAAAATGGAATGAGTGTGGTAGGATGGTGGTTAAATGGTGGCTACGGAGAAGTTGTGTGCTGAAAGGAAAAGAGAATACGGGCATGAAAGTGAAAGCGAGGATGAAAATGGAATGAGTGTGGCAGGATGTTAGTTAAATGGTGGTTACGGGGAAGCTGAGTGCTGAAAGGCAAAGAGAACATGGGCCAAAGCTGGAAGAAAACACGAGATGCGAGAGGCATGTGTGTGTGGCAAACACTGGTGGGGCTCAGAGCATTCTGTTGCTGCCTTGATGCCTGTGTGTGTGAGCAGTGGGGCTGTGTGTGTGAAGTGCCTAAAGTTGCAAGAAAACATATGGTTATTTAAATCCTTAGACGTAGAATTAATGGAGCTAATGTTATCGACCTTAGAAGGATGAAAAGGTAATGAGCGTGGCATAGGTTAACTTTGTAAGCGCAGAAAGCGTGCAGGGCAAACTTATTATTTTGGTTGTTTGAGACTCAGATCTGGGCAAAGCTGCAAGAAAACACGGAGGGGGGAAAGGCAAAGAGAACACGGGCATGAAAGGGAAATCGATGGATGGCAATGCGTCCGTGAGACTAGCCCTGTGGTGGGGGAGGGACAGTTGTGAGAGGCGCCATGAGGAAACAATCTATCGGCATGCTGTGGCGGAGGCGGGGGAGCGGACCCTTTGAAGTATGCTGCCGAGGCTGTGGCTACACGTGCACACGCCAGTGGGCTGCAGCGCTTCCCCAAACGGATTGCATGGTGGCACGATGCACGTGATTGTGCGCGTGCTCGCCATGCAATCCACTTTTGGGAGCACTTTGAAATGCCCCTCTTACTAGAGTCTCGCATAGCGATTGCGTAAATGCAATAGCTAGGCGAGACCTAAAAAGGATGCCTATAAGTTAGCACAAAAAAATTACCACTCTCTCAGTAAAGAAACATGTGCCGACGAATATTATAATGACAAATTAGAGCAAGCGGATAACTCCTTTAAAGAATTATTTGCCATCCATAAAGATCTATCCTCCTTAGAGAGAACTATGGCTCCTGCCATCAGTTCCCCAGAGTCATGTAACCATATTGCCGACTTCTTTGCTTCCAAGGTATCTAAAATATACAATTCCTTTCCTGATGAGGCCTGGAATGGCAACTTTTCTCAATCTGAGAAGACTCCTATGCCTGGGACCAACCAACTTTTGGAATTCTTGACGCCCTTGCTTCAAGATTTGATAGGTATGGCCCTAAACTTTAAATCTGGTTCACCAATGGACCCAGCGTCGCCTAAAATAATTAGGGAAGGGCTAGACACAATCTTACCCTATGTAAAGCAACTCTTGGAGCTATCCTTTCAACATGGTGAGGTTCCGAGGAAGTGGAAGCACGCAATTGTTCTCCCCCTTAAGAAACAATCATCAGCAGACCCGGGTTTGTTGGACAACCTATGTCCCATTTCACTCCTGCTTTTTCTCTCTAAAATGGCACTGGTGGTGAACATGCAATTGGTTGCACATAGCAACCCGGTCAATATATTCCACCCCACACAATCGGGCTTTAGTGCCACGTACTCTACGGAGTCAGCGTTACTCCTTGCCATGGAGACACTACACAGGTATGCCGATGCTGGTTAGACTGTAGCTTTGGTCCTGCTGGACCTCAGCGCAGCCTTTGACACAGTCTCCCACAAACTGCTCCTGCAGCGACTCTGGTCAGGTGGCCGGACGGAGCAGCTCAAAAGTGGACGGACTCCTTTCTACAGGATCGTAGCTTTCAAGTTGCACAGCGTCCAAATATGTCTAAAAGCACGCCACTCTCACAAGGGGTCCCACAGGGCTCAATTTTGAGCCCAACTCTTTTTAATCTTTACATCGGACCCCTGGCGGAGATTGTAGAAAAACACAATGTGACCATTGTGTCATATGCGGACGACACACAACTCTTTGTCACTTTTGTCCCACAACTCTGAAGATGCAGCTACCCAGTTTTCTTCCTGTCTGAAGAACCTGGCTTCTTGGATGTCAAGCAATTGCCTCAAATTGAATGGCAGCAAGACTGAGGTCATAGTCGTAGGGAAGTCCCGTTCCGTCTGGTGCTCACCATGGTGGCCCCAGATGCTGGGTCCCATGCCTATCCCTGAAGAGGAAGTTAAAAACCTGGGAGTCTGGCTTGACCCTAAACTGTCTTTCAAGACACACACGAGGAAGGTTACAGGGAAATGTTTTGAATCCTCAAAATGTTTTTTTTTTAAACTTGGATATCCTTCCCATTTCAGCCAGGAAAACCCTGGTCCATACTCTCGTTACATCCCAGCTGGACTATGGAAATGTCCTCTACCTTGGAGCAGCAAACCAAAGTCTCCATAGGCTGCAACACATTCAGAATGCGGCAGCCCACCTTAGTTCTCAATCTACCAAAGAGGGCTTCCTCGGCGAAAGCCCTTGAATCCCTGCACTGGCTGCCTGTTAAAAAAGAATTCTCTTTAAAACCTTGTGCTTTTGTCACCGGAGTCTGCAGGGCAAGGGACCCAGTTACCTGCACGAACTTCTTACACCCTATAATCTGACACATCACCTGAGATCAACAGGGGCTCACTTGCTCAAGGTCCCTAAAATCCAAAGAGCAAGAATGGGCGTATGCCATTTGGCTACCTGGCAGCAAAAAACTGGAATACATTACCCGCTCTTCTTCGCGCTGATCCATTGGAAAATGCATTCCGGAAAGGCTTGAAAACATGGCTTTTCCAGTTGTGAGTTCAGTTTGGCCGTATCTGCCCCTGCTTTACGGCTATGCTCTTTCTCAGCCTTTTATGTAGCAGCTCCTAGTGCTGGGACACACCAGTTGGTGTAACCAGGCGCTTTATAAATGATTTTTTAAATATTATTGTTATAAATATGAGATTCAAATTGATCAGTGTTAATATTTTACAGAGGGCATACCTCACATCTCAGCGCATTTTTCCCAACTGCGCAGGCTGTGTGCCCTAATTGTAATGCATTTGGGGTGGTATTGCTGCATATGGTATGGAATTGCCCCCCTAGCTGATAGAGTACTGGGGTGCGGTAACTAACTGACCTTCTTGTTGATGTCACAAGCCTTGCCTTTTCCAACCTCGCTGGTGTGCCTCCTGGGGCTCTTCCCGCACTTGGCTAAATTAAAGATGATGACCAGCTTTATGGATTTAGGCCTTAACCTAGACAAGTGACAGATAACCCTCAATTAGAGATCAGCGATGGGTCTCCCGGTTGCTTGGTAGACCAGGAAACTACTTCGATGGGGGGAATATGGGGGGAGAAAAAGGGGGCCAGAAATCCTTGGAAGTGGTCGTAGCAAGGGAGTTTTTTTTAGAGGTGCTTCAAATCAGAGGTGGTACCTCAGACAATGACTCAGATTAGTGTATGGTTGCACCACAGTCATCAAAGGAGTAACACTCTTAAGGGGCTCGATAATTACTGACAGGGGCTCCTGGCATCAATCAATCAATCAATCAATAAATCAGGGATTTGGGAAGCACGCTACTCACCCGTGAGGGTCTCAAGGAGCTGGGGAGGGGGGGGGGGAGGTAGTTGTGCAGCTGCATGCAGCTCTGTCTTACCCAAAGAGCCAGGTCTTCAGGCTCTTCCTGAAGGCATTCAGAGTGGGGGAATGTCTGATGTTGAGCGGGAGCTCATTCCAGGTTTTTGCTGAGATGTAGGAGTTAGCTCTTCCACCTGTTCTGGCTCTGCGGGTGCGAGGGGTTTTGGCCAAGGTTAGGTCAGCAGATAAAAGGGTTCTCTTGGGTGCATAGAAGGAGACTCTTTCATTGAGGTACTGGGATCTGATGTTGTGGAGGGATTTGTAGGCGTGAGTGAGTAGCTTAAAGGTCACTCTATTCTCGATGGGGAGCCCATGGAGGTCTCGTAGGTGCTGGGTGATGTGGTCTTGTCGTTGTATGCCAAGGACAAGTCTGGCGGCTGTGTTCTTGATGGTTTGGAGTTTTCAGAGCAGGGATTTGTTGATTCCGGCGTAGAGGACATTCCCGTAGTCCAGCCTGCTGGTTCAGAGTGCGTGGTGATGGTCTTTTTGGATTCAAGGGGATCCATTGGAGGGTCTTGCGGAGGGTGCGGAGGGTGTTGAAACATGTGGAGGAGACGCCGTTGACCTGTTGAGTGATGCTGAGGGATGAGTCGAGTATGATGCCAAGGTTGTGAATGTGGTCCATTGGAGTGGGGGGATCACGAGGGTGGTGGGCCACCAGGTGTTGTTCCATGCGGAGGGGGTAGACCAAAGAACGAGGACTTCTTTCTTCTCTAATTTGAGCTTCAGGCAGCTGCTGCTCATCCAGGAAGCAATGTCTTTCATTCCTTCCTGGAAACTGAATCTAGTGGTGTCAGGCTCCTTTGTGAGGGAGAGAATGAGCTGGGTGTTGTTGGCATAGGATACTATGCTGAGCCCATGCTGTCTGACAATGGCGGCGAGGGGGGCCATGTAGTTGTTCAAGAGCGTGGGGCTGAGTGATGATCCTTGGGGTACTCCGCAGCTGATCTCTGTGGGTTCTGAGAGGAAGAGCAGGAGTCTGATTCTTTGGGTTCGGCCTGTGAGGAAGGAGCGGATCCAGTCGAGGGTGGTTCCCTGTATGCCAGCGTCGTGGAGTCTGGCGGTGAGTGTAAGGTGGGAAACGGTGTTGATGGCTGCAGAGAGGTCTAGTAGGATGAGGGTCGCAGAGACAGTGGATGTCATCTGTGGCGGCTAGGATGGCAGTCTCGGTCCTGGGGTTGCTGTGAAATCTGGATTGGGAGGAGTCGAGGATGGAGTTCACTTCGATGAAGTCTGTGAGCTGGCTGTTGATGATCTTCTCAGTTTCTCAGGGAAGGAGAGAGATGGGTCTGTAGTTTTTGAGGTCAGTCGGGTTGACGGAGGGCTTCTTGAGGAGGGGCTTGACTTCTGTGCACTTCCAGTCTTCGGCAAGTGTGCCGGTTTCAAAGGTAGAGTTAATGCTCAGTCATGGTTCAGGTGCGATGGCGGAGGCGGCTCTGTGGAAGATGTGTGGCAGGCAGGGGTCCATGGTGGATACTGAGTGGATGCTCTTCATGGTCGTGGCGGTGTCTTCTGTAGTGACGGGGGTCCAGGTGGAGATGGTCGGCTGGCTGGTGTAGCTGGGGGTGTGTGAGGTTTCGGTGTCTAGTGTCTGTTGATTGAAGTTGTCGTAGAGGGACTTGACCTTGAGATGGAAGTAGGAACCGAGTTTGCTGCAGAGGTCCTGGGAGGGTGTGACATCTGAGGTTTCGCTGGGGGGTTTGGTGAATGCCTGTATGATGCTGAAGAGAGCCTTCAAGTTGCTGGGGTTGGCGAGGATTTTGTCCTGGATGAATTTCTTTTTGGTGGATCTGATGCATTGGTGGTGGTCTGTCATGGCGTTCTTGTAGTTGGTCCGTGCTTCTGGGGTTTTGCTGTTTCTCCAGATTTTCTCGAGGCGTCTGCAGGTGCGTCTGGATTTTCAGAGGTTGGTGGTGAACCAGGTGGCTTTTGTGGGGCGCTGTTTGTTGGAGTTGCGGAGGAGGAAGAGCTTGTCTGCGCAGTTGGTGATCCATCTATGGAGTCCGTGGGCTGCAGTGTTGACGTCAGTCATGGCAGGAGGGGGAGCGTAGTTGAGGAGTTCTTCGGTGACCTCGCTCCAGGTCCTGCACGGGGGGGTGTAGTGTGGGTTTGTGTGCGGTGGGTTTAGAGAAGGAGAAGGGAACCCAGTGGTGCTCTGTCCAGATGGGTTGCGTGGTGTGGCTGACGTGGATGTTGTTCCCTCCTGCGAAGATGGCATCAAGCGTGTGTCCTGCCTTGTGGGTGGGAGTGTTGACGACCTGCTTCAGTCCGATGTTGGCGAGGTTGTGCAGGAGGGCAGTGTAGTTGGGGTTGCTGAGGTTGTCGAAGTGGAAGTTCAGGTCTCCGAGCAGTAGGTAGTTCATGGAGGCGATGGCGTGGGGTGCGATGAGGTCGGTAATGGTTGTGCCGAACGCAGTGCGTGGCCCGGGAGGTCTGTAGGCGAGGGTGCCACGTAGTGTCATTCCGGAGTTGGTCTGAATCTGGAAATGGAGATGTTCCGTGGGGGTCAGGGAGTCGGTAGTGCTGGATGTGGTGAGCCGGAGGGAGTTCTTGTGTGCGATGGCAAGTCCTCCTCCCGGGTGGTTGAGGCGGTCCTTCCTCTAGATCTTGTATCCGTGGTGGATGGCGATGGTGATGTCAGAGGCGGAAGTGGCATTGGCCCAAGTTTCTGTGAGGAAGGTGACGTTTGGTGACAGGGTGTCAAGGAGGTCCATGACTACTAAGGCGTGTCTGTGTGGGGAGCGTACGTTGAGGAGGATGCAGTTCAGGGGTTTGGGTGTGCTGGCATCCAGTTGTTGGGCAGTAGCTGCGGGGGTCATGAGGTGGGTGAAGGTGCGGCGGCAGGAAAAATGGCGGTAGGTGGTGTTCGGCGTTCACAGCTGGCAGTTGTTTCTTCCGGGGTTGAGTGCATGGAGGGCAACTGAGTTGTAGCGGTGGGTTGTCAGAGAACCAGGGTCCTTGCGTTCGGCTCGCCAGCGGCGCACCCGCTGCCAGCCGCAAAGCGGTCCCATTAAATAGGGAACGGGGAGGGAAACACAGCTGGGAGGTAGGAGTGGGAACCGGAAGAGTGGGAGGGCAGCAGGGGCAGCAGCAGCGTCAAATCAGCGAGAGGGATACAAACAATGCAAAATAGGATCGAAAAAGGTGAATATAATTGCTTTAAATGTTGCTATAAGCTAGATAAATACAAGCACATAGAGGGATTAGCAAGGGGTTAACATTTGGATCACCATTTCTATGAATTAATTATTCTTTTTTGTTTGTTTCGCTTAAGTTGGCATTTGGGCCGAAATCCAATATGGCCGCTGTCACCACACGCCGAAGTGGCCACTGTCTCATGAGGCGCGGAGTGAGCTGCGCATGTGCAAGCAATCTCCTAAACCTCGTAGCGACCTTTGCACAAAGTGTCCCCGGTCAAGGAGACGAAACGGGACACTCGCCAAGACACGGGAACAATCAACCTTACAGTAAACCGAAACAAGCCGATACTTCGCTAACCAATGACCTCACCCCTCGAACTGTACTGAAAATCTTGGAATATTAGTCGTACGATCTCAACCAGCCAATCACGACTATTCTAATGTTTAAATTTGTATCTTCTATGATTTGTTTTATTATAAAAAGGGTAGTAGAATAGGGAGGGCGCGGATGATGATCTCTCTTTCTTTTCATTTATCATTTTCCACGTTCGTTGTGACGCCTTTTCCGAAGATCCAGATGCTGCCCGACCACTTGATGACTGCAAACTTTTTCTAAAAATCCACGGGCTATGATATATGCTTGCACAATTTCTGGTCCTTTGATAAATTGGGACTGTAGCGTGCTGAGCAGAGGACTTTGAGCTTTGGCCTGCTTTTCGGACAATTTACGACAAATTTTGGTTATGCAGAGCCAATGAATTAGAGGACTTCAAATAGCCAGATTAGGTAAATATGATGTTCTGCGATTTATTTGAATTGATCTAAAACTCTAAACTTTGACGAGACAAATGCAAATGAAAATAATAATCATTATGAACATTTAGATTAACAAATATTGATTAACAAGAAATATGAGTTTGTGGTTTCATTGAGGGAAATAAGGATTCTGAGTCTTAATTGTGTTTTAGCTGGTTCTAAATCACCATCAACCAATCCAACTAAAATGGTCCAGTGACCAGGTGGGTGGAGTGCCTTGATGTTTGGGACTAGGGATCTATAGGCGAAGGATGTTAAAGTATATTTTGTAAAATAACTTTTCTCTCCCTATAGGTTATAGGGTATTTCCCCCCACATGTCCAGCGCTTGAATTACTCATCCCTCCTGTGTGTGTGCAGACTCGTGAGTGAGACGTATGAGTGTTGGTGTTATGGGCCCCACCAATGACTGCGTGTGTGAATGAGCTAGTGTGAAGTCGGGTCTGCGACGCAGGGAGGGTATCGGTAAATGTTATTCCCCATTTCCAGTCTGGATCATCACAATCAGGATTTTGTGCCAACCACAGCACCAAGCCCGTGCTCATCGCCGCTACAGACGACATCAGAATCTTCCTCGACCACGGAGAGAGTACAGCCATGATCATCCTTGACCTCTCCGCGGCATTTGACACCGTCTCCCACCACACCCGCAATGACAGACTCTACAACATCAAAGCATTGTCCCATTGGAGGGCTTGAAATATTACAAATAAAACGGGATAAAATCGATTTTGGCAATAATTACGGACCCTACCGGAAGGTTTAAATGAGGACTTCAATTCCCGCATACCACTCACTGGAGAGTGAATGCCTCTTTGGGACAATGCTTTGATGATCCAGCCCGGATGTTGCCAACCCCCCTTTCCCATGATTAAGGTGCATGCGCACCAAAACGTGTAGGGATACACACCAGTTGGGGCTATGTCTGTGGCCCCATCAATAAATATTTTGAAAATCATACCCCGTGGAGTGGCGTCTTTGAGATCTGGGGCATCTGGAGAGATTAATGCATGCGGCAGGCTCCAAGCCACGGAAGATGCACCGCCTGTAAATGAACACAAGTCTGTGAGGCTGTGAACTTTTTCAGCCTGCCAGCACAAGGGATTGAAATTGGAGCCAAGAACACAGCCTTGAAGCCCTCTGGAGGGCTTGAAATATTCCAAATAAATCGAGAGAAATACAATTTTGGCAATAATTACGGACCGTACCGGAATGGTTAAATGAGGACTTCAATTCCCGGCATAACACTCACTGGAGAGTGAATGCCTCTGTGGGACAGTGCTTTGATGATCCAGCCCGGATGTTGCCAACCTCCCTTTCCCATGATTAAGGGGCATGCACACCGAAACACGTAGGAATACACACCAGTTGGGGCTATGTTTGTGGCCCCATCAATAAAGATTTTGAAAATCATACCCCGTGGAGTGGCGTCTTTGAGATCTGGGGCATCTGGATATATATATATATATATATATATATATATATATATATATATTTCGATGCTCTGTTCGTACTGCGTACTCCTTCAGGCAAACAAACGGATACGGACCACAAATCGGTGCAATAGAATTTATTCGGTGTAAGAGGTCGCCATGACGCGTTTCAGCCCTTTCCACGGGCCTTGATCACATGACACAGTGTGTGAATTTGCATTGGTTTATATAGCATACACTTGCAGACGTAGTCATTGGAGCATGTAAGCCTACAACAGCAAATGACATAGAAGAAAGACTGGTAAAAGAACTACAAAATCGTCGGTTAAAAGATAATTACATAACAAAATTGCTATAAAACATACATGTAATGCCTAAATATAACAAGATAAATCTATGACTAGTCTAGGCACGTAGTGTAAAATAACTGCACATTATATGTCAAATAACCGAGTTCTTAACAAGTTCAAGTCCTTCAAGAGTGACATGTATACTGCAAGTTTTCATGTTTAAAAACCACACAAGATAAAGTGCAAAATTAGTGCAAAAGTGAATGATAAAATTCAAGAGAGCTAGTTGCTTATCTTTTTTTCTTATTTTTTCATTTTTTATATTTTATGACAAGTATTCGACACATTTTTGATGCCAAAAATATTATGGGGGCATAATCAATTCAAGTTAAAATACCATGAAACAGAGTGTGTGGACATAACAAATATTAAAAATTATACTGCAATAGTATTAGAGATATGTACTCAAAACAATTTGAGCCGGGGGTTTTTTAATTAATTGCTAGGAGCCCCTGCAATTCCCTTTCTCTATGTTTGTCAACACACATAGATTGTAAGATGTCAAATGGTGACTAGGCTAATAATTCACATCATCGGTGATTTGAAAACATGGTTTCACTAGTCATTCCCGGGGGGATATTTTCAAAATAGCCACATGTGGGGAATGCAAAATAGAAGGGAGTGACAATATCATACTTATATTTATAAGCAAGTCAGAGGCTTATACAAATAGATGAAATGACAGCATATAAATATTAAATAAGCTAAGAATTCAATCTAAAATAGATAAAATATGTATATATGCTTATAAAAATAAATTATGCGTCTTATAAATATGTATAAAAGGCAAATAGTGTTATTACCATCTATCTTATTATAACAATTTAATAAATACGATAAAATCTCCCATTTCTAAAATCCCACATAAAAGGGCTAAAAGGTGTATGAAAATTTGTTGTCTTCAGGACATAAGGTATAGGAGTCATATTTAGAGGCATGTGTACAGGTCCTCAGTGATATTAAGGCCGAAAGGTTGTTTGGTGTTAAGCTCAAGGATGTACCTCGTTTCCATGGATCGTAGTTTTTGTTCCCTGTTACCACCCCTCCTACTAGCCGGAACAGAGTCAATGACAAAGTATTTAAGTTCTTTACTCCTAGAATCATGTTTGGCTTTAAAATGCCGGGCCACTGGGTATGTGTTGTCTTGATTGTTTATCGCCCTTAGATGTTGTAAAACCCTCTTGTGTACTTGGAGTTTTGTGCTTCCTACATATTGTAGATTGCACGGGCAAGACAAAACATAAACCGCATATTCAGTTTTACATGTAAGAAGTTTATCTATTTTGTGCTTTTTTTGGTCAAGTGGGGTGATGTATGTGGTTTTATTCTCACCCTGCTGACAAGCCTTGCATGTTTTGCAGTGGAAAAAGCCAGTATGTGTTTGTAGCCAATTTGTGGATTCTATAGTTTCCGGACTGGTTTTAACCAGTTCGTCTCTCATTGAGCGACCCCGGCTGTATGTGATTGAGGGCCTTTTCGGCAAAGTTGGGCCTATCACTGGGTCACTTAAAATTAGAGGCCAATTGCGGGTTATGATAGACTCAACCTTTTTGTGTTGTAGACTATATTGGATGATGATTCTGAATTCCTTTACATTTATCCTAGTGTTGGTTCCTGTACTAGTCACTGAGGTGTTGGTCGTGGTTGTTGTTTCTGTCTTATTGAGAAGTTCCGCTCTGTTCATGCACATAGATTTTGTGATGGCATTAGTTACAATTTTATCAGAATAGCCTCTTTCTAAGAATCTTTGTTTGCAGTCTATTTGGGCTATTTGTAGGTCACTGTCCTCACTGTGAATTCTTCTGAGTCTGAGCATCTCACCGTAGGGAATGCTGTTTATTAAATGTTTAACATGCGAGCTACTAGCATGTAGTGTTGAGTTTCCAGCAGTTTCCTTACGGTGGAGTTTGGTTTTTTATTTTATGATTGCTGACGTACACTTCCGTATCCAGGAAATACACTGAGGTGGCACTAATGTTAGCAGTGAATTGTAAGTTTAGATTGTTTATGTTAATGGCCTGTAGGAAATCCTGTGCGCTGCTAAGACTACCATCCCATATGATAAAAAGGTCGTCTATGTAGCGTAGCCATAGCTTAACATTATTTTCCATAGCCTCAATGTGTTCTGTCATGAGGACCAGCTCCTCCCACCAGCCCATGTGTAAACATGCGTAGCTTGGGGAGAAGCTGGCCCCCATCGCAACTCCTCTTAACTGCCTGTACAGAAGATTGTTAAACATGAAGATGTTGTTGAACAAACAGAACTTAACCATTTCTATCAACATCAATTTGTGACCAACCAGATTACCCATTGATTTATCCAAAAAGTATTCCATTGCCCTTAGGCCATCTGCATGCTGGATACTAGTGTATAGTGAGCTTACATCAAGGGCAATTAGTACAAAGCTGGGTTTCCAAACTACGTTATCAATTTTGCGTAGGAAGTCACTTGTGTCCCGCACATATGAAGGCAAAGCCTTCACTATACTTTGTAAAAAGAAATCCACATATTGTGATGTGTGTTCCAGACAACCATTTCTCGCTGAGATGATGGGTCTGCCCGGCGGGTTGATGGGGTCTTTGTGGATTTTGGGTATAAAGTAGATGGTAGGTACCACAGGAAAGTCGTTTTTTAGGAATTTGAATTCTTGTCCGGTAATCAAGTTCGTCGATTTCCATGTTGCCAATTTCTTATTGAAAGTCGTATACATTGTTTTTAGATCAGTTCCATTGCATCTAATGTAGCAAGTTCTGTCATTGAGCTGATTGTAAGCTTCCTTCATGTAATTTTCTTTGGTCATCAATACAATATTGCCACCTTTGTCCGAGGCTCGTATTACAATTTGATTGTTCTTCTTCAGTTTGGACATCAAAGTCGTGTAATCAGACCTGTTTTTGTTGAATTTGGGTTTTCCAGCAAATGTCCTTGTTTTTAACTCCTTCAATTGGTCCGTTATTTGTTCGTGGAACAAATCTATTGAATCCTTTACCATGATGGGATTGAATGTTGATTTTGGCTTGAATTGCGTTAGAGGACATTTGTTTGGTAGTATCATCATGTTCAGTTCGGTAGAGAGAGTGTTCAAGTCAGCCTGCGAGGGGATTTGCGAGTTTTCATTCTGTTGAGGATCCCATAGTTCCTGCATTTCATGAAGAAAAGTGTCATCTGATTGAGTAGCATCTGTTGAGGTCGTGGTCATAGTGGCTGCATTGGAGTTGTTCATGTTAAGCTTTGGATTAAGTAAATGAAATTTCTTGAGTTTTAATTTCCGAGTACTCTTGAAAATGTCTAATCGTGTTTTTACGTAGTTGAAATTGTTGGCAGGACAATACGTTAAACCCAAGCTTAATGTTGTTATTTCATTGTCAGTCAGTGTTACTTCAGAAAGGTTCACAATTGTTTTATTCGTGCATGATGGTATACTCTCTTTTATTTCCTCCACCCTCCTCTTTTTTTCCGAAACGTACTTGTTGCGTTTTGCCTTGCGACGTTGTCGTCGCTTCCAGTTTTTGCTTGGCCGTAGTTTTTCTGAGTTCTGGGACGAAGAGTTTGTCGTCTGTCCTCGCATAAAAAAGACAGTTCCTCGTCTAATGTGCGTTTTTGTCTGCCTTGGTTGGATACAGATTCGCGTTCGGAATCGCTTTCTGGTGCTGAGCTTAACTCGGAGTTCGATGTGCTTGAGGATGCTGCGTCTGTTCTAGTCATTTTGGCTCTGGCATTTCCAGCTTTTCTGTTGTCACTGTTGGACCTGAGCATTTCATATTTTTTGGAAAAGGTGAAGATTTGTCCGACCTCATAATCCGTTTTGTCACGGAAAAACTTGTACGTTTTCCTTTCCTTTATTTTGTCTTCTTCTTTCTTGAGTCTTATTGACATTTCTTGCCGCAGTTTGGTTTTTTCCTCCGGTTGGTCCATTGCATCGATTTCCTCGTTAATTTTAGCTATTTCTTCTAGTAGGGCAGTGCGGTCAATGTCTGCATATTTTATTAGAATTTGCATCAAGCGTTTGGAAGAGTCCAGGTTACACTCGGCCCACTCTCTCATCATGAGTGGGTTTGGTGCTTCGTAACTCGGTGCCAACAGTATTCTCAGACCTCGTGGTACTCTGTCCACGTCTAAATACATCTGTAGGGAGCGCGACTCCCACCACTTGCTCTGTTCCGATCGACTTTTCTTTTCTAAGATTTTGAATTTGTCCCTCAGTGTCGTACTTGTCTCCTTTGCTTGTGTGTTCGTATTACTTTCCTTGTCAGTTGCGGCTCTGTTGTCTTTGAACATGGATAATGCTGCCGCTTCCCTTTCCTTCACTGTGTCAGCCGACATTGCACCGTGTATATTGAATTCAAACTACGGGGGTTGTAAACTGACAATTCAGTCCCAGCTCCGTAGTAGCACTCCTCTCACCCCTTAACCGCTACTGACACGTACCTGAGCTGACGATAAGGACGGCCGCTTCCTCCGAGACGGTCAGTCCCCAGTCCACTCTGGGCTCGTTGTTTTTTCGCGGTCTCCGGGGGTTCCACAGCGCAGCTCCTTCCGGAACACACTTGTAGCTTCCAAGTAGAAGGCACGTCTCTCCAAGTGCTGTGGCCCAAGACGAGAGGGGGTCCGTAGAACGCCGGAAAGAGACTTCGCCGGCTTTAAATATTTCGATGCTCTGTTCGTACTGCGTACTCCTTCAGGCAAACAAACGGATACGGACCACAAATCGGTGCAATAGAATTTATTCGGTGTAAGAGGTCGCCATGACGCGTTTCAGCCCTTTCCACGGGCCTTGATCACATGACACAGTGTGTGAATTTGCATTGGTTTATATAGCATACACTTGCAGACGTAGTCATTGGAGCATGTAAGCCTACAACAGCAAATGACATAGAAGAAAGACTGGTAAAAGAACTACAAAATCGTCGGTTAAAAGATAATTACATAACAAAATTGCTATAAAACATACATGTAATGCCTAAATATAACAAGATAAATCTATGACTAGTCTAGGCACGTAGTGTAAAATAACTGCACATTATATGTCAAATAACCGAGTTCTTAACAAGTTCAAGTCCTTCAAGAGTGACATGTATACTGCAAGTTTTCATGTTTAAAAACCACACAAGATAAAGTGCAAAATTAGTGCAAAAGTGAATGATAAAATTCAAGAGAGCTAGTTGCTTATCTTTTTTTCTTATTTTTTCATTTTTTATATTTTATGACAAGTATTCGACACATTTTTGATGCCAAAAATATTATGGGGGCATAATCAATTCAAGTTAAAATACCATGAAACAGAGTGTGTGGACATAACAAATATTAAAAATTATACTGCAATAGTATTAGAGATATGTACTCAAAACAATTTGAGCCGGGGGTTTTTTAATTAATTGCTAGGAGCCCCTGCAATTCCCTTTCTCTATGTTTGTCAACACACATAGATTGTAAGATGTCAAATGGTGACTAGGCTAATAATTCACATCATCGGTGATTTGAAAACATGGTTTCACTAGTCATTCCCGGGGGGATATTTTCAAAATAGCCACATGTGGGGAATGCAAAATAGAAGGGAGTGACAATATCATACTTATATTTATAAGCAAGTCAGAGGCTTATACAAATAGATGAAATGACAGCATATAAATATTAAATAAGCTAAGAATTCAATCTAAAATAGATAAAATATGTATATATGCTTATAAAAATAAATTATGCGTCTTATAAATATGTATAAAAGGCAAATAGTGTTATTACCATCTATCTTATTATAACAATTTAATAAATACGATAAAATCTCCCATTTCTAAAATCCCACATAAAAGGGCTAAAAGGTGTATGAAAATTTGTTGTCTTCAGGACATAAGGTATAGGAGTCATATTTAGAGGCATGTGTACAGGTCCTCAGTGATATTAAGGCCGAAAGGTTGTTTGGTGTTAAGCTCAAGGATGTACCTCGTTTCCATGGATCGTAGTTTTTGTTCCCTGTTACCACCCCTCCTACTAGCCGGAACAGAGTCAATGACAAAGTATTTAAGTTCTTTACTCCTAGAATCATGTTTGGCTTTAAAATGCCGGGCCACTGGGTATGTGTTGTCTTGATTGTTTATCGCCCTTAGATGTTGTAAAACCCTCTTGTGTACTTGGAGTTTTGTGCTTCCTACATATTGTAGATTGCACGGGCAAGACAAAACATAAACCGCATATTCAGTTTTACATGTAAGAAGTTTATCTATTTTGTGCTTTTTTTGGTCAAGTGGGGTGATGTATGTGGTTTTATTCTCACCCTGCTGACAAGCCTTGCATGTTTTGCAGTGGAAAAAGCCAGTATGTGTTTGTAGCCAATTTGTGGATTCTATAGTTTCCGGACTGGTTTTAACCAGTTCGTCTCTCATTGAGCGACCCCGGCTGTATGTGATTGAGGGCCTTTTCGGCAAAGTTGGGCCTATCACTGGGTCACTTAAAATTAGAGGCCAATTGCGGGTTATGATAGACTCAACCTTTTTGTGTTGTAGACTATATTGGATGATGATTCTGAATTCCTTTACATTTATCCTAGTGTTGGTTCCTGTACTAGTCACTGAGGTGTTGGTCGTGGTTGTTGTTTCTGTCTTATTGAGAAGTTCCGCTCTGTTCATGCACATAGATTTTGTGATGGCATTAGTTACAATTTTATCAGAATAGCCTCTTTCTAAGAATCTTTGTTTGCAGTCTATTTGGGCTATTTGTAGGTCACTGTCCTCACTGTGAATTCTTCTGAGTCTGAGCATCTCACCGTAGGGAATGCTGTTTATTAAATGTTTAACATGCGAGCTACTAGCATGTAGTGTTGAGTTTCCAGCAGTTTCCTTACGGTGGAGTTTGGTTTTGATTTTATGATTGCTGACGTACACTTCCGTATCCAGGAAATACACTGAGGTGGCACTAATGTTAGCAGTGAATTGTAAGTTTAGATTGTTTATGTTAATGGCCTGTAGGAAATCCTGTGCGCTGCTAAGACTACCATCCCATATGATAAAAAGGTCGTCTATGTAGCGTAGCCATAGCTTAACATTATTTTCCATAGCCTCAATGTGTTCTGTCATGAGGACCAGCTCCTCCCACCAGCCCATGTGTAAACATGCGTAGCTTGGGGAGAAGCTGGCCCCCATCGCAACTCCTCTTAACTGCCTGTACAGAAGATTGTTAAACATGAAGATGTTGTTGAACAAACAGAACTTAACCATTTCTATCAACATCAATTTGTGACCAACCAGATTACCCATTGATTTATCCAAAAAGTATTCCATTGCCCTTAGGCCATCTGCATGCTGGATACTAGTGTATAGTGAGCTTACATCAAGGGCAATTAGTATATATATATATCAATCAAACAAGAAGGTTGCCCCACATGAAGATGCCGCTACGAAGAGTTGAATGCCTTTATTTTGAGATTTCCAGCATAGCAGGTAAGAGTCCAATTTTCATATTTCAAGGCCCAACGCGTTTCGAACAGCTGGTGTTCTTGATCACGGGCAAATAAGCAGAAAGCAGCAAGCATGATGAGGAACGCCCTGATAAGTATTTAAAGACCCGCCCCAGTGGGCGTATGCTGCAAAGCACTCTGGTATTTGTAGTTCCTCACCTTTTACCCGGTATGGGTGCCGCCACAGTCTGTGCTGTATTCCAGTATACCCCCAGTGGGTGAGAATGGGACTGGAGACACTGCGATACTGTTCATAGAAAAGAGTCTCAAAAGCGGCCCCTCCGCTCAACAGCGCTCGGTATTTCCAAACGCCAGATCTGCGAGATATGCAGCGGGCATCTTCGCGGCCGAGCAAAGCCGCTCAACATCAAACAAGAAGGTTGCCCCACATGAAGATGCCACTACGCAGAGTTGAATGCCTTTATTTTGAGATTTCCAGCATAGCAGGTAAGAGTCCAATTTTCATATTTCAAGGCCCAACGCGTTTCGAACAGCTGGTGTTCTTGATCACGGGCAAATAAGCAGAAAGCAGCAAGCATGATGAGGAATGCCCTGATAAGTATTTAAAGACCCGCCCCAGTGGGCGTATGCTGCAAAGCACTCTGGTATTTGTAGTTCCTCACCTTTTCCCCGGTATGGGTGCCGCCACAGTCTGTGCTGTATTTCAGTATATCCCCAGTGGGTGAGAATGGGACTGGAGACAGTGCGATACTGTTTATAGAAAAGAGTCTCAAAAGCGGCCCCTCCGCTCAACAGCGCTCGGTATTTCCAAACGCCAGATCTGCGAGATATGCAGCGGGCATCTTCGCGGCCGAGCAAAGCAGCTCAACATCAAACAAGAAGGTTGCCCCACATGAAGATGCCACTACGAAGAGTTGAATGCCTTTATTTTGAGATTTCCAGCATAGCAGGTAAGAGTCCAATTTTCATATTTCAAGGCCCAACGCGTTTCGAACAGCTGGTGTTCTTGATCACGGGCAGATAAGCAGAAAGCAGCAAGCATGATGAGGAACGCCCTGATAAGTATTTAAAGACCCGCCCCAGTGGGCGTATGCTGCAAAGCACTCTGGTATTTGTAGTTCCTCACCTTTTCCCCGGTATGGGTGCCGCCACAGTCTGTGCTGTATTTCAGTATACCCCCAGTGGGTGAGAATGGGACTGGAGACACTGCGATACTGTTCATAGAAAAGAGTCTCAAAAGCGGCCCCTCCGCTCAACAGCGCTCGGTATTTCCAAACGCCAGATCTGCGAGATATGCAGCGGGCATCTTCGCGGCCGAGCAAAGCCGCTCAACATCAAACAAGAAGGTTGCCCCACATGAAGATGCCGCTACGAAGAGTTGAATGCCTTTATTTTGAGATTTCCAGCATAGCAGGTAAGAGTCCAATTTTCATATTTCAAGGCCCAACGCGTTTCGAACAGCTGGTGTTCTTGATCACGGGCAAATAAGCAGAAAGCAGCAAGCATGATGAGGAATGCCCTGATAAGTATTTAAAGACCCGCCCCAGTGGGCGTATGCTGCAAAGCACTCTGGTATTTGTAGTTCCTCACCTTTTTCCCGGTATGGGTGCCGCCACAGTCTGTGCTGTATTTCAGTATACCCCCAGTGGGTGAGAATGGGACTGGAGACACTGCGATACTGTTCCTCACCTTTTTCCCGGTATGAGCGGCTTTGCTCGGCCGCGAAGATGCCCGCTGCATATCTCGCAGATCTGGCGTTTGGAAATACCGAGCGCTGTTGAGCGGAGGGGCCGCTTTTGAGACTCTTTTCTATGAACAGTATCGCAGTGTCTCCAGTCCCATTCTCACCCACTGGGGGTATACTGAAATACAGCACAGACTGTGGCGGCACCCATACCGGGGAAAAGGTGAGGAACTACAAATACCAGAGTGCTTTGCAGCATACGCCCACTGGGGCGGGTCTTTAAATACTTATCAGGGCGTTCCTCATCATGCTTGCTGCTTTCTGCTCATTTGCCCGTGATCAAGAACACCAGCTGTTCGAAACGCGTTGGGCCTTGAAATATGAAAATTGGACTCTTACCTGCTATGCTGGAAATCTCGAAATAAAGGCATTCAACTCTTCTTAGTGGCATCTTCATGTGGGGCAACCTTCTTGTTTGATGTTGAGCGGCTTTGCTCGGCCGCGAAGATGCCCGCTGCATATCTCGCAGATCTGGCGTTTGGAAATACCGAGCGCTGTTGAGCGGAGGGGCCGCTTTTGAGACTCTTTTCTATGAACAGTATCGCAGTGTCTCCAGTCCCATTCTCACCCACTGGGGGTATACTGAAATACAGCACAGACTGTGGCGGCACCCATACCGGGGAAAAGGTGAGGAACTACAAATACCAGAGTGCTTTGCAGCATACGCCCACTGGGGCGGGTCTTTAAATACTTATCAGGGCGTTCCTCATCATGCTTGCTGCTTTCTGCTCATTTGCCCGTGATCAAGAACACCAGCTGTTCGAAACGCGTTGGGCCTTGAAATATGAAAATTGGACTCTTACCTGCTATGCTGGAAATCTCAAAATAAAGGCATTCAACTCTTCGTAGTGGCATCTTCATGTGGGGCAACCTTCTTGTTTGATGTTGAGCGGCTTTGCTCGGCCGCGAAGATGCCCGCTGCATATCTCGCAGATCTGGCGTTTGGAAATACCGAGCGCTGTTGAGCGGAGGGGCCGCTTTTGAGACTCTTTTCTATGAACAGTATCGCAGTGTCTCCAGTCCCATTCTCACCCACTGGGGGTATACTGAAATACAGCACAGACTGTGGCGGCACCCATACCGGGGAAAAGGTGAGGAACTACAAATACCAGAGTGCTTTGCAGCATACGCCCACTGGGGCGGGTCTTTAAATACTTATCAGGGCGTTCCTCATCATGCTTGCTGCTTTCTGCTCATTTGCCCGTGATCAAGAACACCAGCTGTTCGAAAAGCGTTGGGCCTTGAAATATGAAAATTGGACTCTTACCTGCTATGCTGGAAATCTCAAAATAAAGGCATTCAACTCTTCGTAGTGGCATCTTCATGTGGGGCAACCTTCTTGTTTGATATATATATATATATATATATATATATATATATATATATATATATATATATATATATATATATATTCACTGAAAAAACCATAGGTTTCACACATGTTATAGTTAGCGGAAATTTTACTGATAAAAAACCAATGAAATTGCCCCGTTATAGTTAGTGCTGGCAACTATAACTCACGCGACCGCAATCCTCTGCTGATGCTAATACTGTATTTAGACACTTATTTGCCCATGTCTTCTTCCATACATTTTTAGCTATACATATATTACAAATATTTTTTTTTATAAAGACACATATGTCATCAGCAGAAGATTGCGGTCGCGTGAGTTATAGTTGCCAGCACTAACTATAACGGGGCAATTTCATTGGTTTTTTATCAGTAAAATTTCCGCTAACTATAACATGTGTGAAACCTATGGTTTTTTCAGTGAATTTGCAAGGTTTTTTAAATGCTAAGTTACTTTACGCCATTCGTGGCGTGCGCGCCCACTTAACGCAGTTCGTTCCGTGCGCGCACGGTGCGCTTCGCGCACCGTGCGCGCACAGTGAGCACGCGGTGCGCTTCGCGCACCGCGCACCCACTTTACGCAGTTAGTGCCGTGCCCACGTTACGCTAGATGGGCCATGTACGCACGATGCGCTTCGCGCACCGTGCGCACATGGAGGACATATTATGCGCTTCCTTGTGATAGGTAATCTGTTGAAATTTTTTTGGGAATTTCTGAGCTCTGATAAGCCATGCACAAATGGTGGCCTTCGGCCACCATTTGCACACGGGGTGGAGAAAGTGTGGATTTTTTTTTTTTATAATTTTTTACCGTACGCTTACGGTAAGCGTACGGTAAGCGTACCCCGTGAAATTGCCGAAAAAAAAATAATGCCGTTTTTGCTCTTGGGGGATGTTTGGGGACTCCCTCAACATGACTATGTGAGAGGGAGTTGTCAAAACATCCCCGTAACATGTTTTTGGCGATCATGTTTGATACATAACACTCAGTGCGAGAGACAAAATGGCGGACGCCGCTTCCTGGTTTCTGCCGATTCGAATGTTTACTAAGATCTAAGAGCCAATCAGAATCGCGCTCGCGCACGCCACCGTACGCTTACGGTAAGCGTACGGTAAGCGTACCGTAAGCGGGCTCAGATATATATATTGATTTAAAGGCTATTTTCTCAGAATCTACTGAACAGATTTACACCAAACCTACAAAAGGCACTTCCTTGACCTAGGGACTACCTCTCTGCCAAATTTCTAGTAATTCTGTTCAGCCGTTCGGGCTGTAGCTCGTTCTAAAGGTCCTATGGAAAAATGCATGGGAAAAACGCGTTTTGGGACCCCCCTTTTATCTCAGCCCCCGCTTGACGAATCCCCCCGAGACTTTCAGGGTAGGAGCGGAGCGTAGCGCCCCACCTATTTTGAGAAATTCGCGAGGATTCGTCGACCGGCGCCAAAGTTATTCAAAATAGAATGTTGAGGTTTTCCTATGGAAACGTGGTCCTAACTATAACTACCTACTGGCGACCGCCAGTAGGTAATATATATATATATATATATATATATATATATATATACACATATATACACACATATATATGTGAGTACAATTATATGAATTATGATAACATATATACTTCTATAATCACTTTTTATGTAGTGGGACACACAAAAATGTAAGCACAGGCATTTGGAGGAATGTTGGAACGGCCGATGGTGGGGAGGTGTAGAGCTAACACTATCGGATTCTAACTTTGGTATTTGTTATTCCTTTATAGGCTCACAGACGGTGTGCGTCTACCAAAAGGGAAAGTATAGCCACGTATTTGTGCCCTACCAGATAGTGACAAGACTAGTCCGTATCTTGAACCTTCAGTAGGGATCTCTATCTGGCGAATGCCAACGACCCTGTAGGGCGACGACTTACGGAAGAAACATGTTGATACGGCAGAAAGGGTAATGGGGTCATGACTTTCCCATATACCCTTAGTTTAAATCTTTTTTTAATCCTGCCAAGTGGGATCCATAATAAAGTTAGCAGATACCCACTGAGACAGTTTTTTAATTTTCTCTGCGTGAGGGATACCCATTCTAAGATTTCATTCTTTCCTTTATTCTTTTTTTCGCAGCACTCCTCTCTGGATGTTGGTCTGCATCACGGAGTCACAGGGGCCCTATGATGAAGCATGTCACTCATTGAGTGGGTGAGGGCAGTATTTAAACCCCCGTCAGGATTCCCTAAGTGGACTATAATTTTTCACTTCTTGCCTCTCTCTTAAACTTAGGGGGGTTTCCGGTGTTTCCTTCTCCTTTTAAAGACAAAGAATTTCCAATTTTTCCCTTCTTTTCTGAACTAGGATGGTTCTAGGGTAATACAAATACATATTAAATAATAAATATATCAAAAATGTTTTGATTTATTACCCCCTTTACAAGTCCTTCTTGTGTAGTGAGTATCACTGTTTTAACAATGCACTCAATTACATGATTGCCAAACGTGCTATTCTGGTCAGGCTGGCCTTACTAACCCGTACACGTATCGACAGTGTGATTATTAGTAGTGGGAGTTGGGGGTTTGAAGACAATTTGGAGTCCCTTCCCTTTTGACACATAGTCCCAGATAGGATATGAATAACAAAACATGTTTGTGATGGCCCATTACAAAGTGGCTTACTCTGTTGTTCTTGCGACTCCATTCTGCCGCTCTTTTTTTTTCATTTTTTGCTCCAAACAAACCACTGTTATCAGCATAATGCTTCTTTTGGCCAGAGCCTGATGACCCCCTCGTATCACCGAGGCCCCCCCAGTTTGAAGACCCCTGTTCTAAAGATTCCTGGGCTACCTTCATTTTTGGACTGAAGAGACTTCTTTATTGTTGTTCTTGCATGTTCGTTTTGTATTATCATGAAGGAATAGCTGCCTTCCTGCAGTACTGGTGTGTTTACTTCCATCATCAACCCAGAGTGCGTCTTCTGATCTTCTAGATATTCAAAGCCAAACACAATCACAAAGACCTCAGGTCCTGAAGCCCTTCTAGATTGTTGAACAGCTACTGGTAAATTTAGGGATATCGTTTTTTCACATATGACATTCCCATGTGCTCAGTGCTCCAAATACAGAGTAGCAGCAATTACCTTATACATGCTTCTACCTGAACAGAAGGCCATGTACACCAACAGACAATTAAATTGCATAGGGTCACTGCAGAACACCATAAAGAGTCATTGCAGTTTGATCATATCAACACACTGTGGTTCCCATCATCCTCGCAATGCAATAGTTATCATCACCAGCATCCTGTGACACACTGGAAAAGAAGAAAGGAGGAGGTAGCAGTCAATTCTAACACGTAACCTATGTATGTACAGTAGAGTATAACGGCAGCCATGCTAGCCCACTGAAACAACTGAGTAGCCATATGCAGTTTATTTTTGCCATATGGTCTATCAATCACAGCTTCATATACTTGTCCTCGAGGAAGGCTTGCCGGAGGAGTAATCAGAATCAAGATGGATTTAATGCCAAGGAGCTGTTGAACACCTTGGCTCCCCATAGGCCACACGAACAGCAGATTGAACCGGTAGAAGGTATATCAATCTCATAGATCTGTATGCTTGCTTTAAAAGAAAATTTAAATAATATTTTTCAGAAATGAACAGGAAACAACTTATGGCCTGCACTCTATTGCAAAAGTGGTTGTCTGCAAAACTGACTGTCAGCCAGCCTTGTTTGATTTGGGCGCACTGTCGGCTTTGCGTTGGCTCAATAAGTCCCATCAACAAATGTTTCTAGTCCTGTGCTTTTCTCTTATAAATAATTGCTACAAGAGGCGTGAATCTAATACGTTCAATGACAGAATACAAAAAAATAATTACAGCACAGAATGCATTAGGTTGTAACATGAACACCTAGGACTGGAAATGTGGGAACAGTCAGGTGCCAATTACGATCCGGTAAAAAATTTCCCCGTACGACTCGTATCCGGTCTTTTTACCGTACGAATCGTACAAGTGCCGTACAAACTGCCAATTACGATTCGCATGGTAAAAAGTCCATACGAACCGCCTTGGGAATTATTCCCCACACGTCCTCGGGTCGGAAAATGTGTCCGACATGTCCTCGGACGATTTACCGTACAAATGTGAAAAGTCAAGTCCGACCGAGGAATCACGATCCATCCCGTGCGTCCGATGTCACAACCGTATGGAAAAAACACCGTCCGCACCGAACTCCCATAGCAACCATGGAGACATGTGCCCGCATACGCGCCCAACACTCCCCCCAGCCCCCGTACGTCCGAGACATACCCCCCGTGTATGTACACCCCCACCCGTGTATGTACACCCCTGTACGTGTCGTACCCCCGTGTATGTACACCCCTGTATGTGTCGTACCCCCGTGTATGTACACCCCTGTACGTTCGAGTCCTACCCCCACCCCTGTACGTGTCGTACCACCGTGTATGTACACCCCTGTACGTTCGAGTCGTACCCCCACCCGTGTACGTGTCCTACCCCCGTGTATGTACACCCCTGTATGTCCGAGTCGTACCCCCACCCCTGTACGTGTCGTACCCCCGTGTATGTACACCCCTGTACGTTCGAGTCGTACCCCCACCCGTGTACATGTCCTACCCCCGTGTATGTACACCCCTGTATGTGTCGTACCCCCGTGTATGTACACCCCTGTACGTTCGAGTCGTACCCCCAGCCGTGTACGTGTCGTACCCCCGTGTATGTACACCCCTGTACGTTCGAGTCCTACCCCCACCCCTGTACGTGTCTTTACCCCCGTGTATGTACACCCCTGTACGTTCGAGTCCTACCCCCACCCCTGTACGTGTCGTACCCCCGTGTATGTACACCCCTGTACGTGTCGTACCCCTGTGTATGTACACCCCTGTACGTTCGAGTCCTACCCCCACCCCTGTACGTGTCGTACCACCGTGTATGTACACCCCTGTACGTTCGAGTCGTACCCCCACCCGTGTACGTGTCCTACCCCCGTGTATGTACACCCCTGTATGTCCGAGTCGTACCCCCACCCCTGTACGTGTCGTACCCCCGTGTATGTACACCCCTGTACGTTCGAGTCGTACCCCCACCCGTGTACATGTCCTACCCCCGTGTATGTACACCCCTGTATGTGTCGTACCCCCGTGTATGTACACCCCTGTACGTTCGAGTCGTACCCCCAGCCGTGTACGTGTCGTACCCCCGTGTATGTACACCCCTGTACGTTCGAGTCCTACCCCCACCCCTGTACGTGTCTTTACCCCCGTGTATGTACACCCCTGTACGTTCGAGTCCTACCCCCACCCCTGTACGTGTCGTACCCCCGTGTATGTACACCCCTGTACGTGTCGTACCCCTGTGTATGTACACCCCTGTACGTTCGAGTCGTACCCCCACCCCTGTACGTGTCGTACCCCCGTGTATGTACACCCCTGTACGTTCGAGTCCTACCCCCACCCGTGTACGTGTCCTACCCCGTGTATGTACACCCCTGTACGTGTCGTACCCCCGTGTATGTACACCCCTGTACGTTCGAGTCATACCCCAAGCCGTGTACGTGTCGTACCCCCGTGTATGTACACCCCTGTACGTTCGAGTCGTACCCCCACCCCTGTACGTGTCATACCCCCATGTATGTACACCCCTGTACGTTCGAGTCCTACCCCCACCCCTGTACGTGTCGTACCCCCGTGTATGTACACCCCTGTACGTTCGAGTCGTACCCCCAGCCGTGTACGTGTCGTAGCCCCATGTATGTACACCCCTGTACGTTCGAGTCGTACCCCCACCCCTGTACGTGTCGTACCCCCGTGTATGTACACCCCTGTACGTGTGAGTCATACCCCCACCCCTGTACGTGTCGTACCCCCGTGTATGTACACCCCTGTACGTTCGAGTCCTACCCCCCCATGTACGTGTCGTACCCCCGTGTATGTACACCCCTGTACGTGTCGTACCCCCGTGTATGTACACCCCTGTACGTTCGAGTCGTACCCCCAGCCGTGTACGTGTCGTACCCCCGTGTATGTACACCCCTGTACGTTCGAGTCGTACCCCCACCCCTGTACGTGCCGTACCCCCGTGTATGTACACCCCTGTACGTTCGAGTCATACCCCCACCCCTGTACGTGTCGTACCCCCCTGTATGTACACCCGTGTACGTCAGAGTCGCACCCCTACCACAACCTCCTAAGTACGGAGCGCACCCCAGGCCCCAACATCACAATCGCATGTACGAGTCGTACCAAGCCACACACAAGGACAGCACTGTACAACCAAATGGCCCATGTACACACCGTACACACGCTAAAAACGCACGTACACAACCAGGACAAACCAAAACAACACAAGAATACACCATTCGAATGGCACAAAGCCACAAAACATGTCCAACAAACACTAAAATAACACATTCACTGACCTGCAACTGCCAAAAACAAACAGAGGCCCAAAACACCACCACTCCTTATAACACACCCACCCAAACTTCAAACACAGCCACACCCACCAATGGACCAATAAAAAGGGCCCACACACACAAACCATGAGCCTTTGCAACAGACTCACTGCTGCCAGACCCCACAGACAACCTACAGCACCATACTAGAACCTTTACTACACCTTACACTTGCACACCTTCACACACACACCTTCACAAACACCCCCTCATCACATTCACACACGCACCTGCACAACCACACCCACACACCCACAACCATCCACACCCCCCCCACCATCCACACCCACACCCCTCACCATGGCCACTAACAAGAATCCAAAGTTCAGTAACCGAGAGTTGGAGGTCCTTGTCGATGAAATCCTCAGAGTCGAGCCACAGCTCTTTGGAACATTGGTCAGACAGACCAGCATTGCAGCAAAAACAGCCATGTGGCAGACCATCGTCGATGCTGTGAATGCTGTTGCGGACACCAGAAGGAACAAGCAGGAATGCCAAGCCAGGTGGTACGATCTGCGGAGGAGGGTCCGAGCCAAGATGACGGATGAACACAACCAGGCCAACGTCACTGGAGGAGGGCCGTCCCGCAGACCCGTACACTACCATCCCTGGGAGGAGAGGGTGATGGCCATACTGCCGGTGGAGGCAGTCGCAGGATTAGGAGGACTCCGAGACCCGGGTGAGTACACAAACAACGCACCTCACATGGGGGGAACGTCATCCACAACCAAACTCACAAACAGGCACGCAACCACCCCAAGCTATCGCATGACCCAACCACACTCCATGAACACGCACATGCCACTGGCGCCACCATGCCCCATGCACCCAGCTGGACAATGTCAAGTCACAGGCCACAGAAGACACCAACACATGACACGGTAACCCGGATGGCGGGAGGGTGGGCCCAAAAAATCACATAGTGCAACTCAGAAGCAGACAACAATGCCCTCTGCCCATATGGCCTAGGTCACAGCCAGACAAACAGTGTGTCCCCACACAGGAAAGACTCGCCAGCAAATGGCGGACGCCTTGCATTAACACATGGGGGTGAAGGCACTGTTTTGCACATGACAGCAGCTAATGAACAGCCAACATTGTGAAAGAGTGGCAGCACACACCACCACAGCAGCAGCGCAGAGACACACACTACACCCAATGGGTGCCTGGAGATCAGAAACAAACTCACATGAACAAGCCAAGGGCCATTCAAATATCTGCTAACAGTGTGTGCCCAGGAAGCTGGGCTGAGGTGACAGAGGGTGACACACAGAGGGAGGGAGAGGGGGACAGAGAGGGAGGGAGAGGGGGACAGAGAGGGAGGGAGACACAGGAAGACGGACAGAGGGAGGAGGCTGACACACAGAGGGAGGGAGAGGGGGACAGAGAGGGAGGGAGAGGGGGACAGAGAGGGAGGGAGACACAGGGAGACGGACAGAGGGAGGAGGCTGACACACAGAGGGAGGGAGAGGGGGACAGAGAGGGAGGGAGACACAGGGACACGGACAGAGGGAGGAGGCTGACACACAGAGGGAGGGAGAGGGGGACAGAGAGGGAGGGAGACACAGGGACACGGACAGAGGGAGGAGGCTGACACACAGAGGGAGGGAGAGGGGCACAGAGAGGGAGGGAGACACAGGGAGACAGACAGAGGGAGGAGGCTGACACACAGAGGGAGGGAGAGGGGGACAGAGAGGGAGGGAGACACAGGGAGACGGACAGAGGGAGGAGGCTGACACACAGAGGGAGGGAGAGGGGGACAGAGAGGGAGGGAGACACAGGGACACGGACAGAGGAAGGAGGCTGACACACGGAGGGAGGGAGAGGGGGACAGAGAGGGAGGGACACACAGGGACACGGACAGAGGGAGGAGGCTGACACACGGAGGGAGGGAGAGGGGGACAGAGAGGGAGGGAGACACAGGGACATGGACAGAGGGAGGAGGCTGACACACAGAGGGAGGGAGAGGGGGACAGAGAGGGAGGGAGACACAGGGACACGGACAGAGGGAGGAGGCTGACACACAGAGGGAGGGAGAGGGGGACAGAGAGAGAGGGAGACACAGGGACACGGACAGAGGGAGGAGGCTGACACACGGAGGGAGGGAGAGGGGGACAGAGAGGGAGGGAGACACAGGGAGACGGACAGAGGGAGGAGGCTGACACACAGAGGGAGGGAGAGGGGGACAGAGAGGGAGGGAGACACAGGGAGAGCAGATCAGCCTTGTGGTGTGTGGGAATGTCTGCTCGTCAGCAGGTAGACTGTGTGCATGTAGCCAAGGGTGGCCAGTGCCAGAACCCCCCCTCTTCTCCATGGCAAAACACAGGGCCATGTCACAACCTGTGCACGAGCACAACGACAGCTACCTGCATTATATAAGTGTGTGGATCCACTCCATGTGCACATGTACAGTGCTACACGGAAGGCGCCAATGCATGGCTCGCCACACCTGCCCACTCCACTGCTGACTGCAGTCACACTTGACGCAGCAAGTAAGACTGTGCCACACATAGTTAAAGGGGCCAAAGTGGTGCCCAAGGGACACACCCATGCACAAGTGCACTGTGAGTGGAATGCAAGACAGATCCTAATTCCAAGAGGAAATGTGCCAACTTTGAAACTGATGAAACATGGATGTTGCATGGAACAAAATTAACATTGTCTCTCTCACACACAGGTCAACCTCGTGGTTCGCCCCCCAACACTGGGGGTGAAGACTCACAGGACCCGGCTCTGCGGGAGGCCGATCCCACCGGCAGCGACGACTCTCACCACTCTGTGGACGACCCCGACCAACCTGGCCCCTCTGGTGTCCAACCACCTGCAGCACCTGCGTCAGGTACAACGGGGCCAACCACCACCCCCACTCCTGCCACATCCCAGGAGACACCCAGGATCCCTGCCCCACCACCACAAAGCAGCCAGGCTGGCCAGGAGGGACACGGTGCCCCGGGCACCCAGGAGGAGGCAGGCGACAACGCCAATGCCACCCCTCAGGGGTCCCGGAGACCCGATGTGCCCACAAGGGCAGGCCAGGTGCAAGTGGGCAGGGGTGGTGGGAGTGGAGGATGGCGGAGGCGCCAGCTTGACCAGTTGGCTGGGGACCCGGTATATTCCCATGTCCGAAACATCCTGGACACATACCGGCAGGACACCACGGGCCTGGCCCAGGTTGTGTCCGTCCTCGAGGGGATCAAGACCCAGCAGGCCCAGCAACATGCGGAGCTACATGCCTGTCTACTGCAACACCAACGGAGGATGGAGGACGGACAGGCTGAGCTCGTGACGGTGTACACGGGAATTCACGATACACTCCGTCGGATGGCCGACAACATGACCAACCCTCCCTGTGCCAGAAGGCGTAGAACATCACCACCCACAGGGAGGGATCAGGAGGAGGAGGAGGAAACATCCGATGGAGCATCCCAGACGTCGTCACGGCCTGCTTCTGAGGGTCCCCGCAGGAGGGCGGGTCGTCCACGGAAAAGACCGTAAGGGTCGGCGCTACATCACCATCTCCCAGGACACCTGGCCTGGCACCTGGCCCACTGGAGCAACAGCATCACAGCATCAAGAGACATTCTCTGCCACATGGCCTTGCTGGTCACTATCTGACCAATGTTGACAAAGACTGTGGCATGGACTCTGAGGACTTCCAATGGCAAGGACACCAACTCCCCTACTGAACTTTGGATTCCAAACTCCCGGAAAGCCCCTCACGTCATACCCCCCCCACCCCCACCAAAATAAAAGATTCACACCATGAAGAGAAGATGCCTGCTGGTTGCATTATTACCTTACATGTGTCTTGTAAAGTCTAAACATGCCTGAGTTCTCTTTTGACTTCAACCATCCACACCCTGGGGCCTGAGTCTGGCACAGGACACACGGGTCACAGTGTATTAGGCAAGACAGACATGGAGCCCCATACACACCCGTGATGGGCCCAACCAGCTATGGGGGTGGCCGCACAACCGTGCTGACAGACACATTGAGTACAGCAACAGTCATGCGCAGAGGTCAGGGATCCAGTCCAGTGTCCTGGGGGGCACCCAGGTATGTGTAGACAGGTGGCAGAGCCATGTCCTGCAAGCTTGAATCCGGTGGATGCAGAGAATTGGGGCCTGGCCAACGTTGTATGCATGGGAATGGCACATGTCACAATACCCACACAGTCATGGACATCATGCACAATACACAGTCTCAGCCCACACACACAGCTTGCATCTTGCTACTCGACACATAGACACATAGCCACTATCAGGGAAAACCATGCCAGACATGCTGGATGCACCGTGGCAACAAACCAGCATTGACTGAGAAGAGGCACCTTGGAGGCATAGGGATACCTTTATTAGTCATGTTTTCGGGATTGCAGAGGCAACTTGAAGTACACATGAACACTTCATGTGGAGTAACATGTGGGTCCAACACTGGCACCCCCTTCTGCAGCACAAATGCGTGATAGCCATGGAACTGGCACACAATTGTCGGCCAACAGCTAAACACCCCCTGCTGCTCACGGAGAGACTGCCATACACCATTGATCCGCTGATGTAGAAGTCCCACACCATGTCAAGCCAATGCAAACCGTATGTGTCCGAGGGCAGTGTTACACACATTGATGCCATCATCACAATCCACTATCCCATCACTGATGACTGTCAACCAGTCAGACCATCTATTCAGGTGTACACAGCTGCATGTCGTGTCCCATGGTGATGCTACATGGCTGCAGAGGAACCAAACATCGACAGGGGCAGTGTGCATACATCGTGAACAACTGCCACACCCAATACACCCCTGATGCATCCCTTACCCTAAGGAGACTTCCAAACTTGTCCGTGCGTGTAACGCTGAGTCAGCACACGATGACGTGTCCATGAGGAATAGCAGTGCCACAACAATGCAACCAGCAGACGGCATGCGCAAGTACCTGGGGATGAGAGACACACAAGAAGTCAGCCACAAAAAGCACAGCCACTTGCATGTGCATGTACTCGACACATGTATGGATGACAACATGCTAGTTCACAATTATGACTGGGGAAATACAACCATCACTGCCACCATCACTCCAGTGACACACCCACACACACCTCTGACTCACGTGCCATACATGCAGGTGGAGACACACATCACAACACATGCCACACGTGGAGCAATGTGTGCACACTCAGACACTGGTACTCACCACTAAGCAAAGAAGTCGCGTATGAGCCGAGTCCGGATGTCCTCTTGCGGCTCCACATCCTCCACATCACTAGCCCCATTGCCAAGCCCTTCGTCCTCCACGGGTGGATGGTCCTGGTCATCTTGATCCAGGATGAGTGGCACAGCTTTCTCAACTGCCATGTTGTGCAGCATGCAGCAGACCATGAAGATTTTGCAGACCTTCGCAGGGGCATATGGGAGCGCGCCGCCGGTCTTGTGTAGGCACCTAAATCGGCTCTTCAGCAGGCCAAACGTCCTCTCTATCACTCGCCTTGTCTGGCCATGGGCGGTGTTGTAGCGGAGCTGGGCCGGCGTGATGGGGTTGCGGAGAGGTGTGAGCAGCCATGGCATGTTGGGATAGCCAGCGTCCCCTACATGGGAAGCACATGGACATCGTTAGAACTGGTGAAGCGGTCGTGCCGGTACGCTATGCTAAATACAGGACAGACAGACTGTACCCACCAACAACACATGCTCGTTCTTTGCGCAGCTGCGTCATCATTTCAGGCACCCTGCTACGCCTCATGATGTAGGCATCGTGTGCTGATCCTGGAAAACGAGCACAGACATGTGAAATCACCATGTTGGACAGACACACCACAAGGGCATTGATGGAGTGGTAGAGCTTCCGATTGCGGTACGCTACCTCCTGTGCGTGTGGTGGTACCAAAGCAACATGTGTCCCATCTATGGACCCAATGACATGGGGCATCCCTCCCAGGGCATAGAATCCACGCTTGACCGCAGTCAACTGTTCAGGGGTTGGGAACTTGATGAAGTCATCCAGGTGAATCAACATGGCCTCTAAGAAATCATGCAGCACACGGCAGAAAATGCTCTGGGACATGCCACCAACATGAGCTATGGTATTTTGAAAGGTACCCGTGGCTAGAAAATGTAGGGCTGCCATTACCTTCAGCTTGGGTGTCAGTGCCGTAGGATACCTGTGCAGCGGTTGCAGGTGTGGTGCCAGTCTCGCCGTCAACTCCAGAATCAACCGTTGTGGGAAGCGGTAGCACCGGATACGATCATTCTCCCGCATGGCAGCCAAGTCCGGAATTGCTCGGGGAAGAGGCGGCGCTCTGCAGTAATTTGGAAGTGACAAGGAAGAGTGAGTGCACCACAACAACAAATAATTTGTACTGAGCACATGTTAATCTGTCTATACACATATGCGACATACGGAGTGAGGTATGTGCCACATGCCCTGGACACGTATGGCTGGCAGCTGACACTCCTACCAAGACCCAGCTACACACGGAGATTGAGAACCTCCACATGCCATGCCATGGGATTAGCTGTGTCCCAGTGCAAGTGAACAGCCAGACGCAAGACAGGAGTGACATACACCCACACATCAGCAGAAGTAGGATGCCGATTGCAGAGACTGGTAGCGGAACACTAGAGCCACAGGTCACATGACATTACACTAGGACAGCCCACACACCTTGCCATGAAGGTGCACATGTCATGACTCACCACACATTCATTGAGAGGATGCAGACATGTCCTTGTCACGCTACTCCGTGTCCCATGCATACATACACACCTCACATCCAATACCACATGTGGCATGGTGTGCGGAACAGTGTGCAATGTCAATCTACACACAGACACATGTTGGTTGCTGCAACAGCTGCAGCTTGTGAGGGTGCTCCAACATCAACCTAATGGGAAGCCCCCACACATACCTGACATAGTCACATCGTGCACCGTGGGTAGTGACAAGTCAGGTGTGGTAACCCCTGTACCGGGCATCAGGGGACACTTCCGTGTGTTGGTGTCCGTGCCATGCCAGTGACGCTCATCCCAAGTGTGCAGTACGACATGCACACATGTCAAAGGAGTCAAGGGCATGCCTGGCACACATTGCACCGTCACACATTACATCTGTACACATCTCATCATACATCTGGTGCCTTCTCGACTCAGGAGTAATGTTCCACATCACAGCCTGTCACACCTGTGCCCCACACATGTAGTAATGCACAGACAATGCCTTGATGTCCATCCATGGACAAGTATGTCCGCCCTATTCCTTCCTGTGTGCTGCCTGTCACCACTGTGATGTGTGAAAACCGCCGTACTGCTGCTAAGAGGGCCTGTGTACGTTCCCATATCACTATGGGAGTGCTGCCGTATGTGTACCCATCGTGATGGTGAGCGTACAGGCATGTGTACGGTCCGTACCACTACGAGTACGCATACGCAAGAACACCCATAGTGGTAGGGCCGTACACATGCCTGTACGCTCCCTATCAGTATGGGTGTCCTCGCGTATGCGTACTCGTAGTGGTACGGGCCGTACACGCGCCTGTACGCTCCCTATCAGTATGGGTGTCCTCGTGTATGTGTACACGTAGTGGTACGGGCCGTACACGCGCCTGTACGCTCCCTATCACTACGTGTACATACGCGAGGACACCCACAGTGATATGGAGCGTACAGGCGTGTGTACGGCCCGTACCACTAAGAGTACGCATACGCGAGGACACCCATACTGATGAGGAGCGTACAGGTGCGTGTACGGCCCGTACCACTACGAGTACGCATACGCGAGGACACCCAGAGTGATAGGGAGCGTACAGGCGCGTGTACGGCCCGTACCACTACGAGAACGCATACGCGAGGACACCCATAGTGATAGGGAGCGTACAGGCGCCTGTACGGCCCGTACCACTACGAGTACGCATACGCGAGGACACCCATAGTGATAGTGAACGTAGGCACGCGTGTACGGGCCGTTGCTATGCATTTGGGTTGCCCTAGGGCCCCGGAACGCACCGTACCTGTGTGTGAAGCTCCAAATTACATAGGGGACACATGAGGGACAAGTATTAAGGCCTACATGCATGCTGGTTGTCATGGAGACCAAGTTCAAATTTTGAATTTGTTCAGGAAGCTGCACGGCAGAAGTCAGTCGGAATGAATCTACTTTGTTGCAATGTGTTTGTGGGGCTGACATCATGCAGGAGAAAAAACAGATTGAGAACCCACAGACTGCTAGGTTTGAAGGGATTGGAGGAAACATAGGATGCAAATGTGAGTGACCAATCACTCTGTACTCCTGTGCATGAGATGGGCCAGCAAGGCAGATATAAGGCAGCCAGGTCCCATGAGGGAGCACTTGCCTGCACATCTCTGTATTCCACGACCCAGCTGCTGCTACTGATTCCCTGGAACCATGTCAAGGGCTGTGGAGAGGTCACAGCTATTCACCCTGGAGGAGAACATGGCTTTGGTGGATGTGATCCTCCCACGGTACACCATGCTGTATGGGCGACCAGGTTATCAGGTGAGTGCAGTGTCCACTGGCACAGACTGTGTCCCTTTTTTGTGACTGTGACTTCTGCCATTGTGTCCAGGTGTGATACACATGCTATGTACTGTAGGGGGGATCCCAGGGGGGGGGAATGCCTGATGTCTCCCAGCAGTGCCCTGAGACAGGAGGGGTGGGTGCCTAACACGCCCAGCAGTGCCCTGAGACAGGAGGGGTGGGTGCAGAGTCCTCCCAGCAGTGCCCTGAGACAGGAGGGGTGGGTGCCTATCACTCCCAGCAGTGCCCTGAGACAGGAGGGGTGGGTGCCTATCACTCCCAGCAGTGCCCTGAGACAGGAGGGGTGGGTGCAGAGTCCTCCCAGCAGTGCCCTGAGACAGGAGGGGTGGGTGCCTATCACTCCCAGCAGTGCCCTGAGACAGGAGGGGTGGGTGCAGAGTCCTCCCAGCAGTGCCCTGAGACAGGAGGGGTGGGTGCCTATCACTCCCAGCAGTGCCCTGAGACAGGAGGGGTGGGTGCAGAGTCCTCCCAGCAGTGCCCTGAGACAGGAGGGGTGGGTGCCTATCACTCCCAGCAGTGCCCTGAGACAGGAGGGGTGGGTGCTTAACACGCCCAGCAGTGCCCTGAGACAGGAGGGGTGGGTGCCTATCACTCCCAGCAGTGCCCTGAGACAGGAGGGGTGGGTGCCTATCACTCCCAGCAGTGCCCTGAGACAGGAGGGGTGGGTGCAGAGTCCTCCCAGCAGTGCCCTGAGACAGGAGGGGTGGGTGCCTATCACTCCCAGCAGTGCCCTGAGACAGGAGGGGTGGGTGCCTATCACTCCCAGCAGTGCCCTGAGACAGGAGGGGTGGGTGCAGAGTCCTCCCAGCAGTGCCCTGAGACAGGAGGGGTGGGTGCCTATCACTCCCAGCAGTGCCCTGAGACAGGAGGGGTGGGTGCAGAGTCCTCCCAGCAGTGCCCTGAGACAGGAGGGGTGGGTGCCTATCACTCCCAGCAGTGCCCTGAGACAGGAGGGGTGGGTGCAGAGTCCTCCCAGCAGTGCCCTGAGACAGGAGGGGTGGGTGCCTATCACTCCCAGCAGTGCCCTGAGACAGGAGGGGTGGGTGCCTAACACGCCCAGCAGTGCCCTGAGACAGGAGGGGTGGGTGCCTATCACTCCCAGCAGTGCCCTGAGACAGGAGGGGTGGGTGCAGAGTCCTCCCAGCAGTGCCCTGAGACAGGAGGGGTGGGTGCCTATCACTCCCAGCAGTGCCCTGAGACAGGAGGGGTGGGTGCCTATCACTCCCAGCAGTGCCCTGAGACAGGAGGGGTGGGTGCAGAGTCCTCCCAGGCAGTGCCCTGAGACAGGAGGGGTGGGTGCCTATCACTCCCAGCAGTGCCCTGAGACAGGAGGGGTGGGTGCAGAGTCCTCCCAGCAGTGCCCTGAGACAGGAGGGGTGGGTGCCTATCACTCCCAGCAGTGCCCTGAGACAGGAGGGGTGGGTGCAGAGTCCTCCCAGCAGTGCCCTGAGACAGGAGGGGTGGGTGCCTATCACTCCCGGCAGTGCCCTGAGACAGGAGGGGTGGATGTGATGCACAGTGTGAGCCCGGATCATTGATTGTGTAGTTGCCCTCATTCCACCTGTGTCCTTTCAATGGCACGTACTGCTTTTGGCCTTCCCCCAGAGGATCATGTCCCTATGACAAAGGTGCAATGCGTTGGATGCATATTATGCCTTGTTGTAAACAGCAAATGTGTTCTAATCTGTGTCCCTGTGACATGTGCCAGGTGTATTGATGTAGTGTCACTTGTCCATCCTCACATGTAGACGCCTCTGCCAAGGAGAAGATATGGCTGGACGCCGTCAGCGCCGTGAGGAGTGCGGATGGTCGGAAGCGGCGCCTGTCCCAGGTGAGGAAACGCTGGCAGGATATCCGGTGCTGGACGCGGAGGATCGCACGGGTCCTGCTGGGGGACTCACCTGAGAGCCATAAGAACCGCGGGCGCCGCCGTCTCTCCCACATCCAGAAACGTGTGCTGGCGGTGGTCTTTCCTGACTTGGACAGGCGCCTACAGGAGATGCAGCAGCCGGAAGGGGGTAGGTACATGTGTGTGTTTGTTGTGTTTCACCAGCATTTGTAAGTGCACTGTTCCATGGATACACTTCCATGGTTTATGGTGCTGTGCAGATCCTGTTACCCACAGTATTGCAGGGCTCTCCTGCCTCCCTTCCCCTCCTTGCAATGTGTTCCCTGGTCTGTGTGTAGTCACTCCATCACAAGGTTATGTAGCCTGACACCTTCTCCAAGTGTACAATGCCTGCAGCATCATGTGTGGGGGTGGTGTGTAACATGTTTAGTGACCTTGCCTGTGCCCTGTCCAGTTCTGGACTTGTGGGTTCCATGTCAGTTGGCACTAATGCTGATTCCAGACATGGGAGTTAATCTCTCGAGTGCGAGGCCTTCCAGCAGGCATGTCCCATGTGGTGGCCTGTGACATGATGTGCATGAGTGTGCGTTACGCATAGTGCAGGGATGTTAGCGTGTGTTGCAGTCATTCCCATTCAGGAGCATGGAGTTGTGTGGCCACTACTGTCCCCAGGGGCATCTTTTCCTAGGTATCATGTGTGTAATCCGAGAATGTCGACAATCTCTGTGTCTACAGCATAGGTTGTGCTCTGTGCTATTGTCCCCTGGCACCATGTATATTGACGTGAGATGTATTACAAGTGTCCACTGTCCAGCCTGACCTGATTTTCCAAGTACATACCCACGGTGGCCATTGCCTTTGTGTCTTGTTGCAATCATCTGATGATGCCCATTTGTACATGATTATTTGGACAGGCGCACCTTGGGTAGTTTGTGTGAAATATTGAATTTTTGCATCCCATGTGTATTTCACCCAGACTAAGAGATGTAAGTGCTTCCTGTGTCTCCACAGATTTGTCTCGTGTAGGGGGTGGGAGGTGCGGGCATGGCCTACATGTCAAGACCTGCAATCTCCTTGCTAGGACTGGCCAGTGTGTGATGTTTGTCTGGACATACACTCAAGGTGCAGTGTGCCAGTCAGGGTGGGCATGTTATCAGTATTACCTATGCTGCATGTGCCTCTAGTTCCTGGATGTGGTCCCTGCTCATCCCTATTGCCTGCCACGCTGTGTGGTGCAGATGCAGTGCTGGATTGTCCCCAGGGCCTTGCTCCTCAGTCAAAATTCCATGTCATCTCATTTGCTATTGTGTCATGCTCTCCATAGTTTTTCCATGGCATGGTGGGTCACACAACTGTGTCTTGCAGGGCCTACATATGTACCTTGTTTTGTAGTTGTAACTCTTCCTTTGTTTCAGGCTATGCACTGTGACCTAAGTAGATTTGACTCATGTGACATATGTATACAGGTGTATGATTAATTTCTGTCTCTTCACCCTGCCCACAGCATCGTCGGGGAACACGGTGGGAGACATGGACACAGACGGCGCGGAGGGACCGAGCACCAGTGCCAGCGGTGACATCGTGCCTGGCACTTCGAGTGGGACTGAGGCGGAGGAGAGTGAACCCGGGGACCTGTCGACTGGCACAACAGAGTATGAAGCTGACGGGTCCGAGGATGATCTCTCCGAGTGGGCGGTGGCTGCACCACCATCTGACAGCAGCCCTACATCTCGCACCGCCCCCTCCATTGGCATCAGCCGCCTCCCACTTGCTCATGTCCCTTCCCAACGTGCCCGGTCAACACATGTCTCCTTCCTGCCAGGCACCGCACCCCCTGCCCCTGTCTCCACTGCTGCCGCCAATGCTGAGTCTGTGGACATCCAGCGGCAGTTGCAGATTGGTCAGACTGCGATCCTTAATGTCCTCCATGCCCACAGCCAGGTCCTCAACAACATGGAGGCATACTTGGAGGGCATTCATTCATCGCAGGCTCACCAACGCAACTTGCTGAGGTCCATAGACTCCACACTGACTGCAGCAGTGGGTCTCCTGCAGCGCTACGTCCCACCCCCTACCCCTGCCCCTTCCACACTTCCCACTCCCATGCCTGTCCCACATGCACCCAGACGTAAGCATACACCCACCACAACAGACACAGGCACCACACCAGCAGGGAAGGTCCGCTGCACACCTCCTGACACGCACACACAGGGTGAAGTAGGCACACCCACTGGGTCGGGGGGCAAACGTGTGACACGCAGCCAGAGTGGGAGTCCGCATTCCACCCATTCCACTCCCTCCAAATCCCCTCCCCTCAGCTCTCCTGGCCACATCCCCCCCAAAGACTCCTTCATGGCCGCTCTGTCCCTGAGCCCCACAGTGACACCACCCCGCAAGCGGTCAAGGAAGTCCACGGTCAGGGTGCTTGAGTCCTCCCCCTGTCCACACCCTCCTCCAGTGGCGCTGCGACCCATCCCTCTGACCCCCCCCCCCCTCCTTGGGGCCTGTGGTTCCTTCGGGTGCAGGGGAGTCCCTGGAGGACCTTGCCGAGGTGTGCAGCGCGCTCCTAGAATCCACCTTTGGCCCTGCCCCACCCCCTGTGGTGGAGTCCTCCATCCCTGCACCCACGTCGCCTACCCTTCGCCCTCCTGTCCCTGCGGTGCCTGTTCCTTCCCCCCCACTTGATGCCCTCACCCCTGTGGAAGACAACGGCTTGTAACTGTGCAGGCAAGCTAGGGGACACGCATCCCACTGTGTCCCCCATCCAGCTGTGACTCCTGGACTGCCCTATGGGCTTTGTAAATATTGAGCTTACTACATACCAGTTTTTGGATCATGCTGATTAAAGCTATTTATTTTTTGCCCTTGGAACACTCCTGCTTTGCTGGCTTTGCTGTCGGTGGGGCTGCTACATGGTTGTGGGTGGTGTTCATGTGTTGGGTGTGTGGGAAATGTAGTAGTGTGCTGCTCATAGGGGGGACCATGGGATCTGTGTGCCATCACACGGTGTTAGCTAGCTTTCTCCATTCATGTAAGCAGTTGCTGCATGTTGCAATTGTCCCAAGGTGTATTCCTTCCTCTGTGTACCCTGACTTCTTCCCTGCAGGGTGTTCCCAATATTTAGCGCCGAGCTGTGTGTACATTAGCTGGGTGTGTGACGGAGTCCTTCAACTTTGCACATGCATGCTGAGCCATTCTCCACCTGCATCATTCGTGGCATCCTTGGTAGTCATTGTACTTGTGTATGTGGACTATTGACATGACTTCATGTGTACATGTTTTCTTTTTGGCCCTATGCATGCGTATACTCCCAGCCTCGCACACATGTGGTACATGTACTGCAGGGTCTTTGTGCACCTGACTGACATTTGTGGGCATGGTATCTGTGGCTACTCCACCCTTTGCGTTCCATGGGCACTGCTGGGAGTGTTAGGCACCCACCCCTCCTGTCCCAGGGCACTGCTGGGAGTGTTAGGCACCCACCCCTCCTGTCCCAGGGCACTGCTGGGAGTGATAGGCACCCACCCCTCCTGTCTCAGGGCACTGCTGGGACTGATAGGCACCCACCCCTCCTGTCTCAGGGCACTGCTGGGAGGACTCTGCACCCACCCCTCCTGTCTCAGGGCACTCCTGGGAGGACTCTGCACCCACCCCTCCTGTCTCTGGGTACTGCTGGGAGGACTCTGCACCCACCCCTCCTGTGTCTGGGCACTGCTGGGAGGACTCTGCACCCACCCCTCCTGTGTCTGGGCACTGCTGGGAGGACTCTGCACCCACCCCTCCTGTCTCTGGGCACTGCTGGGAGGACTCTGCACCCACCCCTCCTGTGTCTGGGCACTGCTGGGAGGACTCTGCACCCACCCCTCCTGTCTCAGGGCACTGCTGGGAGTGATAGGCCCCCACCCCTCCTGTCTCAGGGCACTGCTGGGAGTGATAGGCACCCACCCCTCCTGTCTCAGGGCACTGCTGGGAGTGATAGGCACCCACCCCTCCTGTCTCAGGACACTGCTGGGAGGACTCTGCACCCACCCCTCCTGTCTCAGGGCACTGCTGGGAGGACTCTGCACCCACCCCTCCTGTCTCAGGGCACTGCTGGGAGTGATAGGCACCCACCCCTCCTGTCTCTGGGCACTGCTGGGAGTGTTAGGCACCCACCCCTCCTGTCTCTGGGCACTGCTGGGAGTGTTAGGCACCCACCCCTCCTGTCTCAGGGCACTGCTGGGAGTGATAGGCACCCACCCCTCCTGTGACTGGGCACTGCTGGGAGGACTCTGCACCCACCCCTCCTGTCTCAGGGCACTGCTGGGAGTGATAGGCCCCCACCCCTCCTGTCTCAGGGCACTGCTGGGAGTGATAGGCACCCACCCCTCCTGTCTCAGGGCACTGCTGGGAGGACTCTGCACCCACCCCTCCTGTCTCAGGGCACTGCTGGGAGGACTCTGCACCCACCCCTCCTGTCTCTGGGCACTGCTGGGAGGACTCTGCACCCACCTCTCCTATTTCACAATATGTACGCTCATAACATACACGGATGTGGGTACGCTCCATGCATTCGAGGTGGGGGTACGTGTCGTACTTACACTGTTGGGGTGGGGGGTACGCTCCATGCATTCGAGGTGAGGGTACGTGTCGTACTTACACTGTTGGGGTGGGGGGTAGCTCCTTGCATTCGCGGGTGGGGGTACGTGTCGTACGTACAATGTTGGCATGGGGGTACGCTCCTTGCATACGCGGGTGGGGGTACGTGTCGTACTTACACTGTTGGCATGGGGGTACGCTCCATGCATTCGAGGTGAGGGTACGTGTCGTACTTACACTGTTGGGGTGGGGGTACGCTCCATACGTACGCGGGTGGGGGTATGGGTCGTACTTATACTGTTGGGGTGGGGGGTACGCTCCTTGCATACGCGGGTGGGGGTACGTGTCGTACTTACACTGTTGGCATGGGGGGTACGCTCCATGCATTCGAGGTGAGGGTACGGGTCGTACTTACACTGTTGGGGTGGGGGTACGCTCCATACGTACGTGGGTGGGGGTACGGGTCGTACTTACACTGTTGGGGTGGGGGGTAGCTCCTTGCATACGTGGGTGGGAGTACGTGTCGTACTTACAATGTTGGCATGGGGGTACGCTCCTTGCATACGCGGGTGGGGGTACGTGTCGTACTTACACTGTTGGCATGGGGGGTACGCTCCATGCATTCGAAGGTGAGGGTACGGGTCGTACTTACACTGTTGGGGTGGGGGTACGCTCCATACGTACGCGGGTGGGGGTACGGGTCGTACTTACACTGTTGGGGTGGGGGTACGCTCCTTGCATACGCGGGTGGGGGTACGTGTCGTACTTACACTGTTGGCATGGGGGGTATGCTCCATGCATTCGAGGTGAGGGTACGGGTCGTACTTACACTGTTGGGGTGGGGGTACGCTCCTTGCATACGCGGGTGGGGGTACGTGTCATACTTACACTGTTGGGGTTGGGGGTACGCTCCATGCATACGGGGTGGGGGTACGGTCCGTACATATCCGTCCCCACGCTATGTGATGCTTGTGCGGGCCATACCCAGGCCTTTGCCACGTGGGTACGAGCCGTCCCGCCATTGTTGGGGTGACGTAGGTGTGGGCGTGGTACGACTCGTACCCACGCTCTTAAGGCGTGGTTACGGGACTTACCTGTCTGGTTGTGTTGCAGGTTCGCGTCGTCAAGAACTTCCGTTGTGGCGGTCGCTGGCCTAGCTGGACACGCCCCCACCCCCTCGTAGTGACCAGGGCCTGGGAGTCAGGTATGTCCAGGGCATATGTGCTGTGTGACTTTGGTGGGGGTTTTGTGGCCTGCCCTGGTCCTGCCACCTCCCACCTTTCCCCCCTCCCTTAGTTGTTCTGACCTTCTGCGGCGTCTGCGTCGTAACCTGTAGAGGAGGTCGACTGCTTTGAGGGCCGGGATGACACGTAGGTTCGGGTCCATGTCTGTCCGTCGCGTACGGGTACTCCTTGTTCGCGTCGTCCTGTCTGTCCGTCGCGTACTGGTTCTCCTTGTTCGCGTCGTCCTGATTTCCCAGCAGTTTTTGGCTGCCGGAAAATATTCACCGTGCGGGATGACGTCGGTGCGAATCGTAATTCCTGGTTCGTGAATGGCAGGCTGCGTGCGTCCCGACGTCAGGTCGGCGCTTTCCCGGATCGCATTTGTATGTTTATTTTGGTCGGTCGGGGTTTTGTACGATTCGTACGGAAATGGTGTTTCCGTGCGAATCGTAATTCCATGTTGGTAGATTTTGACGACCGGGTACGCGTCGGACGGAGAATATGCTCCGTCCGACGGTTCGTACCCGGTTTTTAACGGATCGTGATCGGCACCTCAGTGTTCTTGAGACATGGTATGACATGACTCCTTAGGGGGTCTTGTGGGGTCCATTTAGGGGATTTGTGTTGGTCTACTGGGCAAGTGGGAAAAGCTCAGGTCGATGGCTGTGGACAGAGACAATGTGGGGTCTGGACCTATTATTCAATGCTTTGCCAAGGGTGGTGTTGGAGCGAGGGTGGGGAAATGACTTGTCGTATATTCACATGCTGCCTTGAGAAATCCCACTGATAAGAGCCGCTGAAGCTGCCTCGTCTTTTAGTTTTTATATTTATCTAAATTTTACTTAGAAAGCTTGTTCTGTGTCTGTGTAAGAATTGTATTCGGTTCTGATATTATTCTTTAAATTCGAATAGTTATGATTGTGCTTTTCTTGTTATAAATTTAAGACTACCAGTACTAGAATGTAAAATGAAAGCCAAGATCAGATGAGCTGCTCCCGCATGACTTGGGGCTACTTGTGATCTCTGAGAATAGTTTGTCTCTGAAGATTTGAACACTCTTCAATAATAGCTCTTGTAAAGCAGACTCTACTGTGAAAGGAAAATGAATTAAGCATTATTAAGGACATTTGCAATAGGAATCAAATGCTTCATTAGTTACTAATATTGCCAGAATTCTTGCAGATGTCAAGTTCATATATCATGACCAGGGCCAATGAAATTATGGAATAGGGAGGGACCAAATTTTGTGGCAGGGTTGACTAAATCATATGACAAGAAAAAGCACATTATGAGACGTAATGCATCACATCTTGTGATAGTATTACTCCCTTATGTTTTGTTATTAGGTCGAATCCTACCATGCAGTGCAGCTGTCTGGTTTGCTTACGACTTCTTGTGGCCATACTGGAAGCCTCCCTGGGAATGCATTTCACCCATCGCTTACTATTGGCTTTGTAGTTTGTAACTCACAGTTGTTTGCTTTCTATTTGCTGGCTTTGTTTGCTTTAGAATGTCCAGCTTGAGTTTGTCAATTCCGTGATTATCCCTTGTTCACTATAGCCTTCCAGGTACTCGCTTTTTTGTAAACAGGCCTTTAAATAGTGTTTCTATCTTGTCATGTTTGCTGTGCATTCAAAGATAGAGGTCAAATGTGAGGCTCTGTTTTCCAAGGGAGCTTGGTGTTTACTTTTCTTTCTCTGACTTCAAAGTGAGAGAATGTATGTGACAATCCTGCTGAGTACCCATATGTGCAGGGAGATGGCATAGGATATTATCTTTTCTAGCACAAAATAAAGATGAACTGTGCTGATGTTTCAGAATATTTCAGAATTAAGAAAGTTAAAACTAAGCACATGTTTATGTACTTCCAAAGTGTGGTGGAAATAAGTATTTGATAAAACTCTTCAATACACTAGGTGATGACATTTCCACAGATTATCATTTGTGCGCAGTAAAACTGTATGTCGGTGCAAATGTAATGGGTTTTTTCAATTGAAAATGTGCTGTCTGAAATGGCAGTGCGCTACCACAAAATGCAAAATGCAAAATCCACCCTACACCACTCCACTTTACACCACTCCACGCTACAACACTCGACTCCACTCTATGCCCTTCCACTTTACACCACACTACTCCATTCTACGATGCTCAACTCCACTCTATGACATACCACTCCACTCCACTCTGCGCCCCTCCACTTTAAGACACTTTACGACACACCACTCCACTCACTCCATGACACACCACGCCAAACTACTCTACCCCTCTCTACTCTACGCCCCTCCACTCCACACCACTTACCCCACTCCCCTACACTACAATCTACCCCAATCTACTCCACTTCAGTCTACCCCACTCCACTTCAATCTACCCCACTCCATTCCAATCAACTCCACGCTACCCCACTCTTCTCCACTACTCTACAATGTACCAAACTCCGCTCAATCAAATCTAACCCAATGTACCCTAATCAACCCCAATCCACTCCCAACCAATCTACCCCTTCCCACTCCAATCGGTCCCACTCCAATCTACCCCACTCTACTCCACTTCAATCTAACCCCAATCTACAGCACTTCACTCCACTATACCCCAATCTACTCCACTCAACTCTACCTCATTGTACCCCACTCTAGTCTACCCCAATCCACTCCAATACAATCTACTTGATTCTACTCCACTACAATATTCCCAAATATACTACACTCCACTCCAATCTACCCCACTCCACTCCACTTTATCCCACTCCACCCAATCTATCCCAATCAGTCCCACCCCACCCCACTCCACTGCAATCCACCCCATTCCACTCTACCCCAATCTACCCCACTCAACTCTACCCCATTGTACCCCACTCTAGTCTACCGCAATCCACTCCAATACAATCTACTTGATTCTACTCCACTACAATATTCCCAAATATACCACACTCCACTCCAATCTACCCCACTCCACTTCTCTCCACTTTATCCCACTCCTCTCCACTGTACCCCACTCCACTCAATCTATCCCAATCAGTCCCACCCCACTCCACTGCAATCCACCCCATTCCACTCTACCCCAATCTACTGCTCTCCACTCAAATCTACCCCACTCCTCTCCAATCTACCCCACTCTAATCTGCCTCACTCCAATCTACCGCACTCCAATATGCCCTAATCCAACCCACTCCACCACAGTCTACCCCACTCCACTCCAATTCACCCCATTGCACTTCACTCTACCCTACTGCTCTCCAATCTACCTGACCCCACTCCAGTCTACCCCTTTCCAACTCAATCTACTCCACTGTACTCCAATCTACCCTTGTCCAATCTACCCCACTCCATCCCTAATTACCCAACTGTACTCCATTCTCCACTACAATCTATCCCACTCCATTCCATCCCACGCCAATGTACTCCCCTCTACTTCACTCAATCTACCTCATTCTACCCCATTCCACTGCTGTCTACCCCACCTTACTCCAATCTCCACTCCACTCCAATATATCCAACTCCACTCTACCCAATCTACCCAACTCCTCTCTACTGCAATCTACCCCACTTCAGTCTGCCACAATATACCCCACTCCAATCTGCCACAGTCTGCCCCACTCCACTTCAATCTACCTGACTCCAATCCACCCAAACTACCCCACTTCACTCTTCTCCAATCTACCTCACTCTACTCTGCCCCATTCCAATCTTCCCCACTCTACCATACTCTACTCCAATCTACTCCACTCCATTCCACTCTAAACCACTCCACCCCAGTCTACCCCACACCACTCCACTGTTCCCCTATCTACTCGACTCCAGTCGAATCTACACTAATCCTCCTACCCCAATATACCCTACTCCAATCTATCACAATCTACCACACTCAAATCCACTCCAATCTACCCCAATCCACCCCACATCACTCATCCCCAATCTATCCCACTCCACTCAACCCCAATATACCCCACTCCACTCCACCCAAATATACCCACCTCCAACCTATCCAAATCCACTCCAATCTACCCATCCCACTACAATCTACCCCACTCCACATCAATCTATCCCACTCCAATCTACCCCAATCTACCTACATTCAATCTACCCCACTCCAGTTTACCTCCCCTATCTACCCCACTCCTCCCCTCAAATCCACGCTACTCCAATCTTATCAACTCCACTCCAATCTACCCCCCTCCAATCTGCCACACTCCAATCTACCTCACACTACTCCACCACAATCTACCCCAAGCTACCACCCTCCAGTCTATCACACTGTACCCCAATCTACCCTAGTACAATCTCCCCTACTCTCCCCCACTCCACTCTAACCCAATCTCTTGCACAGCCAAAACCTATTGGATTTGCCAGTGCTTGCTTTACTTATGGTAACACAGTCTGGGTAAAGATTTCACCTCACTAGTACTAGTTTAAAAACCAAATAAAATTATAAGCAACTGGAAGGTGACCACTCAACTTTAGTGAAGGGCCCAGTGGAGGCTCCTCCGCTAAGGCGCAGGATCGTCACCCCTCTGCTTTTAAGAAATGAAGTTAAGGAAAAATAAAATTATATTAACTTGCATTATTATCAATTTATTTTGTCGTGATATCCAACAGCTTTGCAGGGTGGGGCTGATCTCACGACAAGAGCAGGGGGAGAGGTGAGTACACTGTAAATGGACGGCTGTCTCGGGCCGGCCAAACATTTGTGCACAGTTTGCATGTTCTCCACACAGGCTGCAGTACATCCTGCGTGAAGAACATGCCCAGGCTCACAGTCAGCTTCTGAGCATCGAACCACGGCACTCACATCAGTCACAATGCTGCATTGCAGCGTTCTGATTGGCTGACTGGGAGCCTGGGTGTGCTTCCTGTTCCGGCCGGAGCGAGAGACTACAGAGGAGAGACGAGGCGAGGAAGCGACAAGAAGGTAAGTTACTATTATTTTTTTATACCCGCTTCCCCCGTGTGCCTCCACTCCTGTCTTCGCCCCCACCCCAGATCCGTACCGGCCACCACTGGAAGGGCCCACAGCTGCGCAGGACCAAATATCATGAAATTGTTTGTAACTTTTGATCCATTTCAGATAGAAACATTTTTTTGTTGAAATCTGCAGATTATGCTGCAGGTGATGGATTGTGTGGAAAATGTGGGGAATCCATAATTATGCAGAAAATGCGTAGTCCACTGAATCACATAATTCTAGTTACAATGAATATGACTTTCAGAAGGCTGGATACGCTCTTAAATCTCATTGATATGAAGATATTCTAACTGCACAAGTTTGTCCAAAAGTAAGAGCAGGTGGGGCACAAGTTGAGGGTACACGCAGGTAGATGGCGTCTACTCACTTTTTTCAGAGGATAGACGCCGTCTACCCCGCCAAGTTATTGGACTCACAGAAGTATGCTTAACTTCACTTTCAGCAGTGCCTGCACGTTGTCTGCTTTTTTCGAAGCAACAATATGCAGGCGGGGGGAGGGGGGGCGTATCAAATTCCAGCAGGGCCCATAACAATGGCCCAAGTAAAGGGGCCATCAGACTTCTTTTTGTTGGATTATTGTGGCTGGGAGCTATCAGGAGCCTTACACCTAAATGCAATGGAGGGGAAACAAAGGCACACACCTTATCACTTCACATGCGCTTAAGAGAGGTATGCTTTTGACTTTGTTCAGTCCCTTAATATAAGAGATCTGCATGCACTGTAGGAATGTCAGATGTGTTGGTCTCCCCCAGTCTTTTACACAAATAACAATTTAAATACCCCTATTTTGTTTTATTTCTTTTATATCACTACTCATTCCAATTCAGGGTGTCAGTATGCTTTACACCACATGTACACATTATACAGTGACAATTGTGTAGATCAATGTGCAGGATGTGTTACATGAGACAGTGACATGTAATGAACTGAAAGTAATAAAAGGATCTCCGTGTTAAAAGCTGTAACCCACTTCACCTATTTACATAAAATAAAAATCTGTCCAATGCGTGATACATATTGCTTTGCAGGAGACATATTAACCCTCTATGCTACAGATGTGTGGTGCAGCGGCCAACGCAGCTGACTCTGGAGCACAGAGCTCACAGTTTAATCCCCATCGGTAGCTCAGTTCAGCATCATGTGACTCTGGGCAATAGCTCACTTAATCTCCCTGAGGGCCCCCCCCAGGGCCTGGATACCCTTAGGGGTGATATGTTAGCGCATTACCAACATGGAATTATTATTCAAAACGAAGACTAGACAAAACACAGATCTCTCCAGTAGATACCTTAGCCTTCAGTTATCCTACCATTATTATTATTCCCCGAGATTTATTTGCCACACAAAGATCTATGCAGCAGGTGCCTTAACCCCATAAGATAATAAAAAATACAGCCTTTGCAACCATTACGCAGAACAGATTTACTGATATGTTACTCCTTGTTGTCAATTTCTTTATGGCAGAGTTTTAAAAAAGAAAATGTTTAAGTTGAGGCCCAGAATTTGCATCGTAGTTGTGTCACTTTTTTGACACATCCCCGACGCAAAATCTCAATTGATAAATATTGTAATGTGCTCAGATGTACTCATGGTAGACCTGCTAAACATAAGTGAGAAGTCTTCGATATGATGTCACTTCTTGTAATGTCACTTCCTGTGAGGTCATGGGTTGTGATGCAGCTTCCTGTGAAGCCACCTGCATTGTCACACGCCGTGGTGTCAATAGCTGTGTTGTCATGCACTGTGATGTCACTCACTATGACGTCACTTGCATACTGCCTAACCTGGTTATTCCCCCCCACTCCTTTTGTTTAGACTTGTGCCCTGAGAGCAGGACAGAAGTGTTAAAATCTCGAATTACTAACGTGAGGAATGTCATTTGGAAAGCTTTGCTGTCTAAGTTTAGGCACAGTTGTGATGTACCATCTTCGGCCAGTCCTGGATTTCTAGCCAACACCAGATTGCATGCTGAGGCTTATAGTTTGTTTTAAACATTGCAACTATGGAATTCTAAAGCCCATCATCCAAAGTACTGTTGACTAAACATCGATGAGTGGTTTAAGGTGACCTATGTGGCATGGACTACCTGACAGCGAATTTGCGGCTTGTTCCGGATATCCGTACCATTGCACCGGATAGGGCATTGCATCAGAAAGGAAGTAAGCTGCAGGTTCCAGCACATACAGGTCGAGCAACCGCCGTTTTCTTTATAGCCGTTTTGTTCTGATGACTGTTGCCATAGTAAGCCAGTCTGCTGCTCAGCCAGAAACCGAAGCATGTTGTTTTCTAAAGCGTTTCTGCACTTGCGTCAGAATGCCTCTATTGTAGTGTCTATAAGCCTCCATTATAGTGTCTGTGAACCTCCATTATAGTGTCTGTGAACCTCCATTGTAGTGTTTGTAAGCCTCCATTATAGTGTCTGTAAGCCTCCATTGTAGTGTCTGTAAGCCTTCAGCAGTGACAGTAAGCCTCGATTGTAAAACTCTTTTTGGCAGCGTGAGGGCACCGTTCTGACGCCAATATGTTACAGCACGCACGGCCTGCTGCTCCACAGCTGATCAGCACGTGGCATCTCCTTGCTGCTGATCACGCAGATGACGTCTGATTAGCAGATTTTTTTTTACCAGTCAGATAGATTTGCTCGAGTTTGGTTGATTTGGAAAAGGGTTTTTTGGTGTATGGCCTTTCTTAAGCACATTCTTCAAGAGAGAAGCCGGGCAATGGCTGGCCGAGAGATAAGTAAAGAAGGCCAAAAACACAGCATCTTCAGCCGTGTGTTTCTTGAGCCTGTTTGTTTCCCTTGCTTTTCAATCTAGGAGAACTCTACTGGCACCAAGGCTGCATCCACAGAGTCTCCTGGAGCCCGGCTCTGCGGCTGCTGGCGTGCCTTTACGTCTCTCCTCCTTTTTCAGTCCCAGTTTGTAGTGGAATACGGGGCGTCACTTGAGCAGGCGCCGAGAAATGTAAGCAACTTTCTGAGAGCTGCGGCTCTCTGCGGTGCATGTCCGCGGAGCGCTGCCGGTGTTCCGTCGCACCGGCTTCGTTCCATGAAGGGCTGGCTGGCTGCAAGAAGGCGTTCTATAAAAAGACCCCACCGTGACAGTGTCCGTCATCGAGACGGGTTGTGTACAAAGTCTGTGCCCTATTTTAGCCATGCTCACGAGTAACAGAATTTGGATGCCTGCAATGCAACCATGTGTTCTCTCAGGACACCGCGAACCATCTCTCTTCCACTGTTATTATGATGGGACAGGGAGGTGTGTGCTTTTTAAATCCTCCCTCTGCGGCCCTATGTTGGCACACACGAACAACGCACTCTATCTAGACTGAGTGAGCATGGAGACTGAAAGGGCCACAGACTCTGAAGTTTGCTTGAAACTAACTGAAACTAGACTTACATTTTCTAATAGTGCAGATATATTGATTCTTGGTGAAAAGCATTTTTACGATTCAGGTACTAAATAAGTAAAGGTACTGGCTAGTGTCCAGAACAAATCATGCCAAATGTGTGTACGAAAGGTGAATTGAGGTCATTGCTTGCTCCTTGATCAGGCTGCTGTAGATTGCACGAGGGGCTTGGTCATTTACCAGTTAGTGAGGAAATTCTATACCTTGGCCATCAACCCAACTAACCATTGACTTGTTCCACTCATCATTAGAATCTTTACTCGATTGTGAGTACAATCATAAAAGGACATACAACCATAGATATATTCATATATCAGTTTAAAAGACTTAAAAAAGAATATCAATGTGTTCCACACGTAAACTGACCTGAAAGGTAGCTAAACACATCTGGGTGCTGTTTTTTCCATGACGTAGGTGATGCTGCTGGGTGGTTCAAGACGCACCATCTGCCTCTCCGGTAACAACAAATCCAATTTTTACCTACCTTCGAACCAAAGCTCACTTGGGATGGTGGGTTCGATATCCATCAGCTTTAGTAGAGATTAAAAGAACTGCAGTTTGCTGAGGCCTTGGCGGCTTATGTAACGTAAATTGTGTAGCAAAACCTGCCCACCTGCATTATTGATGGCTTGTTGAATGACGCAGAGCACCTCAAAGTTTATATTTTCTATTTATCAACAACTAATAGAGGAATGGACACACATGATCACACCAGTATAATCAGTAAAACAAATATTTATTTATTTTCTGTTTATTTATATTCAGAGTTTATAAAGTTCCAGATGGTGCCAAAAGGCACCGGTGGGTGCTTGCGGACTGGAATGACAGTTCAAGAACCATCAACTGATACTGGGGTGGCTATGAGTTCAATCAAATGCCATTTATGCATTCCTGTTCGTAGTTCATCTTTGACTGTCCTTCTAATGGTGTGATTTCAACAGAGCATCAGCTCACAGAGGTTTGTTTTCTTTTGTAGGTGGCTGGGTTCTGCTTTCAAGGTAGGCTTCACAGAGTTCCCGAGTGTGAGGTCTTGATATGCCAATGATCTATCTCCATCATTTTGACATCTGAAGGTTCCTTAGTGAATCAGATTCAAGTTGCCTGATTATAGAATTCTGGATAGGTTGCTGGGAGGTGTCATATCTGCAAGAATCCTGGGCTTTTTATATGCACAGTCTTGAATTTACTCCACAACTCCAATGGTAGCCCGTAAATTGTTTTCAAGGCTAGGTTCATGTGGTCTTGTTTACAAAGGCGTGGGTATACCTTGGCTTCCTTGTGTTACAAACGTTATAGGCTGTGTGGTTTTTGGCAGCCCTGCATGTCTGTGCTACAATAGTCCAGTAGTCTCACCACTAAGGCTGGTGACATGCCTGGACAACAGAACCCTTAGGACTTTTCTGAGAAGGCAAATTAGAGATGACAAACTAGACAACGACAAAACTGGGCACCAAATCCTTTGGGATGCAAACTCTACCTTCTGCAGCAGACACTGCAGCTACTCTGCCACCATTACTGCTGGACTCCACTTGCATGGCTCTGATGTCCCGCTCTCTTAGGCTCAGCTCATTGGCCATCCTCCTCTCCTCCATGGTCAGCCTTGTTTCCTCTAGTGCTTGCTCCTTCTCCAATTTGGTAAGTTTTTGCTCTCTTTCAATCTTGGAAAGCTTTAGTTTTAGCTTTCTCTCCTCCCTCCTGTCCCCCAGCTCCTCTGGGGACAGGCTTCTAGAAGACACACTGCTGCCTGCTCATGGATGGACTTCCAGTCCTGGGAGGAATTTACACCCTTCCTAAGTAGTCTGCATGAGAAGACCTCCAGCTAGGTTCGGCTCCAACACCTCATCATCTGGATTAGTTTGGTGGGCTTCAGCCCATGCTCTTAGTTATGTATGGAGCTCTGCCTTCTTTTCACTCCCCTTAATGAACAACCTGTTCTCCTGGCAGAACCCTGTTGAGCAGGACCACTGTGTAGCTCCTCAGATTGGCCAGCTCGTATTCCATCTGTCAGGTAAGGTCAAAGACACAGCAGAAAGAATGGGAATCTGGGAAAAAGACTAAGAAAAATTAAAGATGTAAATTAGGGAGAATTGGTTCGAATTGGTCTAAATATGGAGTAGTATTTTACACTAAATCACTGTATGGCACTGAACGAACACAAGTCCTATCCTCGCCGCTGACTACCAATTTTCGAAACTTGGTTTCTGGTTGACAGATGTATGGACTCTGTTCAAGCAGGAACCACAGTCCTAGTCAGGGTAAGTAAGAAACACACTTTAAATTAACCTGTGTTTACCCTCTGGTAGCCTTGCACAAAGCAGGCAGGCTTAATTGAAGAGGCAATGTGTAAAGTATTTGTGCAACACTTCAAACAGTAATACAGTGAAAACACCACAAAAGACTCCACACCAGCTTAGAAAAATAGATTTTGATTTTATAAATAAAACAAGACCAAAACGACAAAAATCAAATTAGTAGAAGTTGAGATATGAATTTTTAAAGATTAAATGTAAAATTAGCTCTTAGAAGCAGTAAGCTCCTATGGTCATGGTGAACTGGGTCAAAGTAAGGAGTTCAGGCTGACCTTGAAGGGGCACAGGTTGGATAAAGTAGCCACGCAAAGCCTGCTGAACAAAGTACCTTGATCCTGGTTGCAAAAGTGAGATGTGGGGTGCAGCCGAGAGATGCATCAATGTCGGTCCCAGCACTTGAGGTGATGCATTGATTTTCTTCATGCAACAATGGTGATGCGCTGATTCCAAACCAAAAGCGCAGAAGCCAAGATGCATTGGTTCTATAACAGATGCGCTGGGTTTCTGCAAACAGTCAAGGGAATGCTTCAATCTTCTCACACTGTAGGGGTGGCAATGTAGAGTGTGTTGGTTTTGAAGGTAATGTTCTGGTTCTGATTGTGATGCACCAGTTCTTGTTCCTGCAACACAGGCGTTGTGGTGATTCTGCTTCACACAGCAGAGGATGCGTAGGTTCCACTGGAGCAAGCACTTCGATCCACGGCCAATAGACCAGTAACAGGAGGGGAGACTTTGATATCTGTGAGTCTCAAAACAGGAGCCAAGCCAGCAGGCCCTTGGAGCTGACTCTGGGTTCAAGCAAGAGTCTAGTTCTACTTCAGCAGGGACCGAGGTAGCAGGCAGCAGGACTGCACAGCAGAAAACCTGTTCTTCTGGAGCAGCAGTCCAGCAGAATGTCAGTCCTTTTAGCAGCACAGCAGTCCTTCTTTTTGTCAGAGTTTTTTACAGATGCAGAAGTGTCTGATTTGGTGGGGTCAGAGACCCAGTACTTATACACCAGTGTGCCTTTGAAGTGGGGGTGTCTTCAAAGAGGAGTTTGAAGTGCACAGAGGTTCCTCCTTCCCAGCCTTGGCTCCAAACTCACTATAGTTAGGTGATGAACCCATCGTGTGAGGACATGGCACTGCCCATTCGGGTGTAGCTCCTCCCTCCCATGCTACCTAGAATGAGCCATCAGGATGCAGATGGGCACTCAGTCACACCTACCCTTCCAAAACCCATCCAAGAATGCTTGATTCCAGTTAAAGGAAGACCTGGCCCAGCAGTTTGGGCAGGACTCTTTCCATGGGGAGCAGGGTCATGACTGATTTTCATATGGCTGGGATCAAACTGGGTTGGTATGATAAGCAAATAGGTGTGAATGTTTGATTTGTTCAGCATTCTGTTCATCATTTGTCCTTTTTGCTTTTATCTTTCTAAAAGGGCCATTTCTAAAATAGTAATGCTAAATCCAACTTTGACAGCAAATACATTTTATTATTTCCATTCCAGTGATATTAAACATAAGTGTTACTCCTTCTTAATCGGGAATTACAGCTTACAAGCGTAATATGGAATTTCCAATGTTAACCTATGAGAGGGTTACGCCTCACAATATGAAAAAACAAATGTAAGTGTTTTTCACTACCAGGATATGCAAAACTTAAATGTACATGTCCTACCTTTTAGTTACACAGCACCCTGCCTTATGAGATACCCAGGGCCTACCATAGAGGTTGATTTATATGTAATAAAAGAGGAGTTTAAGGCTTGGCAAGAGGTTTTAAGTGCCAAGTCAACATGGCAGTGTAAACTGCGCACACACAGGCTTGGCAGTAGCATGTTAGCACTGGACAGCATTGGTACAGTGCCCAGAGTCCCAAAGCCAACAAAAAGAATTCAGCAAAAGAGGAGGAGAAGGGTAAAAAGTTTGCTTGACCCTTCAGAGAGGGCCATTTTCCAACAGTGCTATTTCTATTAAAAATGTTAAAAATGTATGTCTCCAGTTCCCCTTATTGGATGTTTGCCTTTTGGTGTCATTTTAATTATTAAAATTGACTCTATTATGTTCTAAAATGGATTCATATTTTTCTTGTTTTGTGCTTTGACTTTATTACTGTTTTAGTATTGCATAAATACTTTACACAATGCCTCATGCTTAAGCCTCTCTGCTCTTTGCCATAGCTAACGGGCTTAACCTAAGGTTAATTTGATGAGTTGGTGGTTCATCCAGACAAGGGTCGGTGTGATAATCAATAAAATACCCTTTATTTGATATCTATTAAGTCCTCTTTATTAGCACCCATGCACTGGACAGCAGGATTAATACCAATACAAACATGAAAAACCTTGAAACCCCACCCCCCTAACCACCATGATCTGTCTTTTAGAGGGATTTCTAGTACTTGGAGTCCTGGATGTTTAATAAATAAGTGTAAGCAGAAACATCTTACTATCACATTGATTCACAGAATATACTGCTCCACAGAATGTAAGAATCATGCGTCATTTATTGAAGTGAAGGTTAAGAACCGACCAAGTCATGGTGAGGAAACTTCCAACTGACCCTTTAAGAATTCTCTGTCACTCAGAAATCGCTCACAATTGCACTACGCCAGGCATTCCACATTGTACATTCCGCCCATGTCCTAGGCTGCAGATACCACACATCAAACCCCATGCACACGTAAAACTATGCATAGTAACTGACACAAATCACAGATTCACTAATAAGAACATTATTGTTACTATTTCATTGACCTGCACCCTTTCATTCGAGAGTCACCACATCATTTTGTTATTACCATATTCCTTTATCCTGTACAATTTCCCATCCACACCTCCACTTACTTATAGCATCCCCTACTGCATTGCCATCTTTCTTTCTACAATCACACAACTTCCTGTGCTTTGCAATCACACTTCTCAGCAAATTTGACTCTTTCAACCGTCATTTTCACCGTAAATATCTATACTTTCATTTATGACCATCCCATTAAACCCTGACTTCATCCAATCTCCTACTTTGACATTAATTAGCTAATAGCTATTTCTTTCTTTGTTTATTCTCTTCCACACACATTTATAACTCTGCTCTGCTACAATATTTTTCACTCTGTATTATCATCCGAGGGACAACAATGTCTTTCCTCTTAATAATTAAAATGATACCTATCCTATACTTTCACAAGAGACACTTTTGTAGTATAACACATTTTTTTTGTTACTTACACTTTTGTAGTAAATTCAACACTACATATGGTGAACCACTGGTACTTCAACACCCTCTTGTGGAAAATAATGGATGTAGGGACTTAGAAAAGTGGTTCCCTTCAGTGCCAAGGAATTCTACAGCAATGTGTACTTTTGAGATTAAAACAATTATTTGCTTTTAGGAAATATATTTTTTTTCATATTGTAGAGAGGGTAACAGCTCCGCCAATAGTGAAGGTTTATAAATCCCATGTCAAAAGGATGGTAGTCAAAACCATACCTATTGCTTTTGACAATGCTTGTTGCAGTTGGAAGAGGACAGCGGGTAAATGAGAGAGTGGTGTGATAATGTCTCTTCCCTGGCCCCTATTATTAACACCTTTTGCTTTGATCTCACCTCCTATGCGGATGACACCCAAATTGTGGTGTCTCTGCTGCCAGGACAGAAGGTGGGCATGGACAATCGTTTCCACGACTGCATGGAAGCAGTGGGTGGGTGGATGGAGAAAAATTGCCTAAAGCTTAATTCAGGCAAAACAGAAGTTATATTACTCGGGAATGGTCCCAACTTCTGGAACCCAAGATGGTGGCCGTCAACAAAGGGATCACTTCCTGTCCCCATGAAGAAAGTAAAAATCCTTGGAGTATTAATAGACGACAAATTAAACTTGGGAGACCAAGTTAATGCAGTCTCATCCTCAACCGCCTTTATTCTTAAAACAGTGAAAAAAATACGGCCGTTCTTGCCAGCTGGGAGCCGGCAAACGGTGGTCACCGCACTTGTTCTGTCGAGGCTTGCCTACTGCAACAGCCTTTACTTAAACATTCGAGAACGTTTTATAAATAAACTCCAAAGGATACAAAACGCGGCCGCCAGATTGCTCACTGGGACGCCCAAGTTTGCGGCGATCTCCAATGAAATTAAAAAACTACATTGGCCCCCGGTGAGGAATCGAATGGTTTTCAAGTCTTTGTGTACTGTATTTAAAGCACTCCAAGGTACTGGACCTGATTACTTACAGAAACAGTTTAATTGGTATATACCCAAAAGACATCTGCGCTCGTCAGGAGCCAAAATGGTCATAGTCATGTCCACAAAAAAAGTATCATGGGGAGGGCGAAGATTTGTCTTCGGAGCTGCTAAGGCCTGGAATGACCTCCCGGCCCATCTCGAAATGCCACAGATCTTCTGGCATTCAGAAGGGCCTTGAAAACATGGTTGTATAATAAGTAATTTTTTTCTGTTGGTGATAGCTGAAAGACAGGTAACTAGCGCCAGGACACCCATGGGTAACCTTTGCGCTCTAGAAATAAACTTAACATAACATAATGATTATGATAATAACAAGTTGCTAAAGCAAGATTTATCATCAGATACAGTCGAAGACCTGACCAGGTGCCTAATGACCAGATCTGCCCCTTGGACCTCTCTTTGTTCATTCAGGGCCTCCTGTGAGCTGGTCCTGCTATAGTGCTCTGATCAGAAATCTTCAAAACAAATTACCCGATGAAGACATTTATCCTGCTTTCATCTGTTCATCAATGCCTATGCAGACATAGAAGCAAAAGAAAAGTAAATATTAAATGCATTAACCAGGGGAGTGTACAACTGAGCAATACAGATAGTGGAGAAAAGAAACAATGGGGGAGGGTGGTTTGTTATCAGGCCCAGAGTGACTCTTTTGGGCACCAGGGATTGGCTTGGTGTACTCAGGAACTCCTTTTTATTAGGTCTCGCCTAGCGACGCAGCGCATGCGCTGCTGGCTTTGATGAGATCTATTGTTGTGTGCACACGTACAGAGGACAAGATATGAGCACGGGTACGGCTCGTGGCGGTAGCACAAGGGACAGCAGATGTGCTCTCACGCGTCCTGCTCGCTCCCTCCCTGTCTCTCAATGTGCACGCGTACAGCTCATGGGTTTAGCACAAGGGACAGCAGATGTGCACGCACACGTCCTGCTTGCTCGCTCCCTATCTCTCAATGTGCACGCGTACGTGTAATTGTATACAATGTCACTGAACACTTTCTACTCTTAATGGTGGGCACCTCGTACTATGATGAGCTTCCCCCAGAAATGTCTGTTATTACAACAAATACCACAGATTACAATTACAAATCACACTCATGCTGGTCTTCCTGCTTGCATCACTCATGACATCAAACCACTAACAAAATACATACCAGCGAATGTCTTGATGTTAAATTCTCACTCTAGAAACTTTAGCACTGATGTACTCTCCATTCCCAGAACTAGCATTTGCAGATCAAATCACAAATCAATATGCACAAACAACTTTATATGCATTCACTTCCCGATATCTAATAAGATGCATGACACACTTTCTACCAGAGGTGCCAACACAAAACTGAAGGTGGAACCTGCGTCTACAGCCTCGGTGCATGTTGTGGTAGCTTGCTTGACCCCAGTTTTCTTGGCTGACTTGTCTGTCACTCACTCTCTGGCACAATGCGGTCTGATCCGGCGCGCAAAGACAACAGGAGGGGTGGCCTGGGAACAGCCTCCCCTGCATTGTGCGTGCTGTGGAACTTGTGCCGCGAGCCCCACGGTGAGCTGGAAGTCACGTGCTGGACTCGCGGCAAGGGAGTCCCCTCGCTACCCAGGTCAGTTAGTTGAGTACTATTTAATGAAATAATCGTTACAATGCACGTGTTATTAAAATGAGGTACAGAAAAGAATTTCAAATATTTAAAAAAAAGATATTTTTTGTTCAGCTGGGTTGTAGAATTGAACAAAGTAAATTTTTCGAGAGAGATTTGTGCTTCTGAAATGAGGATGCAGAGTTACGGTCACAGCTCCAGACCTTGGAGCCGGGGAACCAGGTTGGAGTCTTGGCCTTGGCTCAACATCCATGGTTCCGAGCAAATCACTTAGTGTCCCCCGCCACCCGCATGTCCATATGTAATGTAACTTGTGCTCTTGTAACACACCCCTATACCTTCGGTTCGAGTTGTATAAAAAAATGCGGCCCTACATTTTGAGGCTAGACCGGGCAAGAATCCGTTTGATTTCAAGTAGGCCCGCCGACCCTGACAGTAAAGCATTTCTTTTTCGGACACGAAGCACCACACTGTAAAACACAGCTTACTGTTTGCAGCCCAGTGACTGGCATTGTTGGCGTTCGAGGTCAGTCAATATCTGGTTACCAGCGGCTGTCAGGGACTTCTTGAGCTTCATCTTTGTCCGCCTCCGCGGGTGATGGAATGCTCTTGCCCCCCGCTTGTGAAATGTTAGTTTGTTGTGTAGGCCCTTACTTTAGCAGGCCTGAAACACCACTTTCGCAGGCACTAATGGCAGCAGTAAAACTCCTTGGATGTCTGTAAATGTTGTTTCGACAAATCAATGTGTATCAGTATTTTTAAGCGCAGTCCCTGCTCCTTCTGAAGCTTCATTATTTACAGAGGTAGGCGCTTTGTGGAAAACGTTTGTAGGTAAATGTTGGGGTTATGCTGCCTCTTTGAAAGACACATGGAAATGTATTCAAATGCTGGGAAGATAAAACGCTGCAATTGCAGACACACACAAACATCAGCAACACACACTGTTACTGCCTCTCGAAAATTGCTGTTACTGGTGTTCCATTTATACGCATTTTGAGGTAGTAGCAATCGCAAACCCCTAGGTTGCTGCTTGCAGCCCATTTGGCTTAACCTTGGAATTAACCTTTCGGATTAATGTTCGAAGTTCCCAAGCAGCGACCACTACAGTAAACGCACTAAAAAGCCCTCATTTGATTCTATATGCCTCCCTTGCCTAATTTCCATCACACAAGTACTCTAGAAACTTGGTCAATGCTTTCCTGCCATTCGGGCTAGGGAAGGGGGCAATCCACAACCTTGTACCAGGTTGTCATACCAGCCCCCCCTCCCCACCTACACACACACTGCATGGAGAAAGAGCGCAAAGTGAAAAGCGAGACCCTCATCAATACATGGCAGGTTTGAGATGTTCGTCACTCAATTTTATAAATTAGGGAAATCTGAGGCATTTAGCAACATATTACTCCTCATTTACTACCATTTTCGCATCTCTTTTCTCTCTCAATACTCCTTTCTTTGGCCTGCTCGTTCCTTCTCTTGATCCCTACCTTCCTATTCTCTAACTACATCTCTATGATTACCCTCTGGCCCCTCCTTTCTCATGACCCCCTCCAAGTTACTTCTGTTGCCCTTCCACCTCTCTTATTACTTCAATCTTCCTTCTCTCCTTTTTTCTTTTCCAGTCATCTTTTCATTGGTCGTCTCCCTTTCATTCCTTATTTCCTGAGTAATCCTGTCCCCGCCATTGCTTTCTTCATCTTTGCTCCTTCTCCCTTCTTTCTTTCTTGCCCCTTTTTAGGAGGCATGGTGTATTGAGGTATGGACTTGAAGCTCCGCTGATATTTGTCATTGGCTTGTGTCATTGTCCACTAAACTGTGGCTGTTCATTGGGTAAAGGCTTAGTAGTCCCTTCTTAGTACTGCCTGGTTTCATTTTGTAACCTCCCATGGCGACACCCCCTGTTACGTGTGTTTTTGTTCGGTAGGCTTTAATTACAGCCTCCGAGCACAATTTTCTCAAATAGGGTTGTCCTACCTGCTGTTGCAGGCAGGACACGCTCTCTACTAACGCTTTTAGAAAAAATGATAGTTCGCATTTGCAATGCAATGGGTCTCTCATTTGCAAGAGTTTAAGCTATTGGCCTTGTAAGTGACAATGCCTTTTATTTATCTGTTTTAAAAACAAAGCCTGAATAAAAGGCATTGTCATTTACAATGCCAATAGCTCAAACTCTCTTGAATGCGAGACCTATTGCATTGCAAATGCTTGTTATGTTGGGGTAGGGTGCAGGCTGGACACTGCCACTCGTGACTACCAGCAGGCCTTCTCTCTCCATACTCCAGGGTGTCAGTTCATGCTTGATGCACTTTACAACCAGTTCTCAATAAAAGAGTTATTAAAGCATGTGTAGTCAGTGTTGCAGGGGGATGGGACTTGTACCATGCAGATTGTTGGTGCAAACTCAAGTACAAGCTGCCCTCGAGTGGATGAACCTTTAGTCCTGGGCGGAGGTTGACATTTTCAAATCAATAATACATCAATTACAGTGATGGCTCAACAAGGATGACAGGGAGTAGTAGATTTGGAAACCATGAATGTTTATTAGCAGATTAGTTACAAACTCAAATCGTTCAAATCAGTCATAAATCAATTATCATCATATATTGTTCTGGTCAGTATAATTCGAAGCGATTCAAATATAACATATACAAAGACAAAGTAGTGTAAGTTGGATATACAAATCAAAATAAATTGACATTTTCCCTGAACGGTAACTTCTTAATGCTAAGCTAAGCAATCAAAAGACTGGGGAAAAGGAGCAGAAGGTGTCAGAAATAAAGCCTCTAAAACGCAGAATCAAATAAAGATTTGGTCATAGAAAGAGAGAGTGGAATTGCTCAGGAGTCTAATTCTTCAAGCAAGAGCAATTAAGACATGAAGTCTTGAGAAAGTGGAATGGGAATCTGAATCTAACCAGCTCAACAATGCACAATTAAACTTACAATTCTAACTAGTTTGCAACACTCCGCATGGTTCTAAGGGAGAGGTAACCATTCGGAATCATGCATTTATTATAAAGCTGTAGCAGTCTTCTTCCCATTCATCGCACAGTGGATGTTTTCAGCTGCACGGCCTTCAAGGAATATTTCACAACAGGATGATGCAGGGTAGGTCCCAGCTAGCCCAAAGGGCAGGGTGCTATGGAAGTAAAAGGTTTGACATGTACCGTTGTGGTTTTCTTTTCCTGATAGAGACAAACAGCCTATTTCATTTTTCACTACAGTGAGACCTACCCCTCTCATAGGTTAGAATTGGGAATTTCCTTATACCTTTTAAAGTGGTAATTCCTGATCAAGGAGGAGTAGCTCTTTGATGTTTCATGTTTGGAATGGTATTGATAAATCCTACTTATTGGTGAGGTTGGATTTAACTTTACTAGTTTAGAAATACCACTTTTAGAAAGAGGGCATTTTTCTGCACTTACTGCTCTATGTGCCGGACAGCCTGCCCCCAATACACGTCTGTATTGGGTGACCGCTACATTTGTGCATTTCCTCTAGACAGTCATAGCACGGGACACTCAACTGTAGCTGCATTCATCTGCATACTGATGGGTCATCCTGGTCAGGAGGGAGGAGAGGAAGTTATACTTCACTTTAAAATGTAGTGTCCTGTATCCACATATAGGGCTGATTTACCCCATTAACTAGGCTAGCAGACAGGACTAGGCTGAAAGGGAACCTGTGCACTACAGAGTTCTTTTGAAGCCATCCCCTATATCAAAGACACTTTTGGGTATAAGTACTGGGTCTCTGACCCCATCTAATCCGGAACTTTTGGACTTGTAGCCAGACATCGCTGGTTCTACACTTGCACCTTGCTAGAAGACCTGCTTTGCTGCCAGGAGGGATTGCCATTTTGCAAACTGCTCTGCTGTGTTGGCTTGCTGATTATTGAGCTGCAAAAACAACAATTGATGGACAGAATGCAGAACAATGTCATACATTCACCCCAGTACAGACATCTGGGCCTAAATCCATTGTTTTTTTGTTCCCCAGGCCATTCCAGTTTGTACCCAGCCATATGCAAATCTGTCTTGACCCTGTGCTGAATGGGAACAGTCCAGTCCGAACTGCCAGGCCAGGTCCTCCCTGGACTGGAAACAAGCATTCTAGGACCAGTTTTGGGGTTTCACCTCTAATCAGCCAGGATAGCTTGACTCCAGTGGCATAGAGAGCACGGAACCCAAGTCTGGGCATACCCGTCCCACTCAGGGTGACAAATGCAAAAACAATTGATGGCCAGAATGCAGAACAATGTCATACATTTACCCCAGTACAGAGATCTGGGCCTAAATCCATTGTATCTTGCACCCCATGCCATTCCAGTTTGTACCCAGCCATATGCAAATCAGTCTTGACCCTGTGCCGAATGGGAACAGTCAAGCCCGAACTGCCAGGCCAGGTCCTCCCTGAACAGGAAACAAGCATTCTAGGACCGGTTTCAGGGTTTCACTCCTCATCAGCCATGATAGCTAGACTCCAGTGGCATGGAGAGCTGGACTGCCACTTTACTAACTGGTATGCTGTGTTGGCCTGCTGCTTGTTCAGCTGCAGGAGGGACTGACACTTTGCACCTGCCTTGCTGTGCTGGCTTGCTTCCTGCTACCTCTGCCTTGTGACTAACTTCCAGTGTTCTCCAATGGCTTGTTGGCTTGCTCCCTGTTCATCGAAGTTTCAGGGTCATTTAAGAGTTCAGTGCCACCGTGAGTCCAGTGGCCGAGGTCTGGGAAGAAGTGGAGCGTGCTTACCGTATTCATCGACTAGCCTCCCACGCAGGTGTGGAAGAGGCTGCTTTTATCTTGACCCCATTCAGCACTACAGTTATTCCGACTTGCGTTGCAACTTCCAGCAGCTCTGAATGCCGAATTCAACCCTTCGCTGTGGCTGTAGCTCCTTCCAGCGTGGCTTCAGTGTGACATGTTGCCCTGGTGACTTGTGTGGCCCGAACACACGGCGCTTCCGACTCCGGCCGCTGCCACTGTGAATCCAGAAGACAACCACCGTGACTGCCTCAACCAAGCGAAGAAGTCCCACACAGCCCGCCTGTCTCCCGCAACTCCTGCGGGAAAGGTATTGTTGGTTGGAGTTGAGCCCCCGAGGTTCCCAGAGAGTGACCTATGCCCGCACAGGTGGGCCAGCTTTGTTGTACTCTCCCTGTCCCGAGGGACCCATTCTAAACCATATCCAGAGTGCCACGTTGAACACTGTTTTTCCCGTCACGGCTAGGAAACAGTACACATCAGCCACCACTTGATCGTAAGTGCTGCTAGCAAAGTGCTAACCTGACTGATTGGAAATCTTGCATTTAATGGTATTCTTTGAACCAGTATAACCTGAAAAGTGCTTATCAGATTTTTATCATTTTGGTCTTGATTTACTGATAATAAAAAAGCAATTTTTCATAAACCTGTGTGGAGTCTTTTTGTGCTGTATTCATTGTGTTACTGAGTGTGTTGCACAATACATTACACAGTGCCTCTTTAAATAAGCCTACCTGCTCTGCGCTAAGCTACCAGAGATTGAGCACAGGTTACCTAATTTGTGTTTCTAGCTTACCCTGACTAGAGTGGTGGGTTCTGCCTGGCTTGGGTGTGTAGCTTAGGCAACCAGAAACTCAATTCCCAATGCTACATGATTTCTGCTCCCCCAGTAATGAACAGCTCATCCCTGCCGGAGCAAGGCTGCTGCTCATGTGTGGATCGCTGCCTGGTGGTGCTTAACACAGAACCACAAGTAAAGCGGAAACATGCAAAATATTCAATATACTGCATATCCATTTCAATACCACCAGTACAACTCAGTTGAACACTCAGTTGCCATTAGAGTCTTTATCACAATGCTAGCCTGGAGTACTAATAACAGTGCAAACCTTAGTAGCTAAGACACTGTTACTACCAGTAACATCAGCACATGCATAGTAATTATGGGCTGGGGCAAACCCAGCAACCGTAAACTGGTAGAAGCAGCCTCCAATATTACAGTGAAAACTAAATAGCACTTCAGAAAACCCAGACACAGAAGGTGCAGACATGACCACTTAAGGACATGCATAGCCCCTAAAACAGGCAAAGGGCGGGACTGTCTTCCCCACAAGTTTAAGTTTATTATGTTTTGGCTCTCAAAGAGGGCCACATAAAATAAAGACACAATTATACAACAATACTTACAATAAAATCACAGACAAACAGATGAGAAGAAGATACATCATATACACTGGTCTGACAATTGACAGATATTTCTCTATATTTCATTCAATAAATATTTAAAAAACCTTTAAAAAAGTTAAAAACTTTAAAACAGAACATTTCATTTGGAGGACAGTAAAGTGCATGAAAAAAAGTGTTTACATTTAAAATTCCTAATTGTAAACAGATAGGTTTCAACCATTTGTAACGCAATGGGCGTAAAACAGGACAGATAAACAGAACGTGATTACGATCCTGTACAGCATTATGACAAAGATTACATATAGGAGATACACCATACCATTTAGCTAAAAGTGGATTTAGTGGAAGCAAATCTTGTCTTAACAGGTACCAAAACCTACGGACTCTGTGGGGGATATTCCATGTGAGGTATTGTTGTGGCAGCTTTAATGTATATGTGTTTAAAAGAAGTTGCCTTTCCAATTTTCCTTGTTGGGCAATCATATCCAATTTATAACTGAGCTCCCAAGATGCACTTTTTAATTTAGATTTTAGTTCGGAGGGAGTAAGTAGGAACAGAGTACTTACATCCAGCTCTAACAGAATTACTGCTTCTCTAAAGTTTTTTACTAACAGGGAAAACTCATTGAAATTGCCCAGAAGCTCATTTTTTATGGCTTCCCGTAAGGAATCCTTTTTACCTCTAGCTATGCAAGCTACCCACCTTACCAGAGCTATCAGCCCCTGTACCCAACAACTTCTGAGTCCGAACTCCAATCTACATGAGGATACAGAACAAGCTGTATTAATGGAAGTAATTCTTCTTAATATCTTTCCTTCCATTCTATGTAAAAATCCCCAGTGTTTTAACTCTACTAATTCTAACCCATACAATAAAGTTGCAGGGATCTTTGCCCTAAATACCTCCATAAATAGTGTAAGGTGTCTCTTCCCTGTAGCCTTGTACAAGGAGCATAATCCCATACCATGGGCTAATGCTTTACGCGAGTTATGATCTGTATGGAGTTTCTCACTTAAGTTTGCCGATATTATTTTACCCAAAAAGGTGTAGGTTTTTACCACCTCTAGCTTATGTCCGCCTATGGCCCATCCGTAATTTACAGACCTACATTTTTTCTTTCCAAAAATACACATGATTTTACTTTTCGAAGCATTAATCTTCATGAAATTTGCTTCTGCAAATTGATTTAATGCACATAAGCGGTTAGACAAGCCCTTCGGAGTTAAATCTAATATGAGGATATCATCTGCATACATTAGAATTGATACAGGAGATCCTCCAATTATCGGGGCTATCCCACCGCACACTGAAATGGAAGAAGGAAGGTCTGCCGTATAGAGAGAAAACAATATAGGGGCCAATATGCACCCTTGTTTTAGCCCATTAGGTGAGGGGATAGATTGAGACAAACCTCTTTCTCCACCTTGTAATACCTTACACCACGTGTTCGAGTGGAGGGCTTTTACAAGTTCGAGCAAATATAACGGCATCCCTAGAATAGCGAGTTTTCTCCACAGGGTTGGTCGGTCGACCTTATCAAACGCTGTGGAGAAATCAATGAATGCCGCATATATTCCACCACCGCGAACACGTACATATTTATCGACAATCACCTGTAATGCTGTTAAGTTATCAAGTGTACCATGCTCTTTACGAAATCCAGTTTGTTCCAAAGGTAGGATGTCATTCGCTTCCATCCATTCGGAGATTAAAATCAAAAGACATTTTGCAAAAATTTTCCCTATCGAATCTAAAAGAGCAATTAAACGATAGTTCCCAGGGCTATCCCGCTCTCCTTTTTTGAATATCGGGATTAATATACTTCCCCTCCACGAATTAGGGACTGATCTCAGTAAAAAGCACGCACGGAATACTGGAAGGAGAATCCTACTCCAGGATGTAACGTCTTGCTTTATTATAGACATGGGCAGCTCATCCGGGCCCATAGCTCCGGACGCACTCATACTCTTTATCACCGAAGCGATCGTTTTCTCAGATGGGAGCTCTATAATAGGCTGACTATTTAGGGCTAAATCCCAGCTATCCCCCTCTACATTATTAGAAGCATACAAACTGGATATAAATGATATCCAGACATTTTCGGCAATAGAGATAGGGATAGGGGAAGTTCTTACCCCACATCCCTTCCCTATTAGGGTCCAGAATTCTCTAGATTTATTAAAGGCCGATGCCTCTCTTAACCTGATCCAGAGAGAATCTTCTTTTTCTCTTTTTAATTTGATTCTAAGTCTAGCTCGCCTTCTTCTTAATAAGGCTATCTTATACTCATTTTCCTTAGTTCTACTAATGAACTGTTGCCTTACGAGTTTATTTATTTCCTTATTTAGGGGTAATAATAAACTAGGAGGGAGATATGGCTTTTTAGGTTTACTTAATTTCCTAGCTCTCATGGTAAGGGTTTCCTTAAGAGTTTCAAAACATGAAAATTCCCTACCCTGCCAATCATCTAGATCAAGTAAGGTTTGGGCAAGAATATTTTGTACGTCTTTCATAGTGGAAAGGTCCCAGAAACACCTTCCAGACTTGCAATGAATTGAAACACCTTTATTAATTATAGACCATGATTCAGTATCTGGGGTTTGTAATGAAACTAATATATTAATCACATTATGATCGCTCAAACAAGATTGAGAGACCATCATGTCCTGAACATAAGAAAATGAATCATAATCCGTAATTACATAGTCCAAAATAGATTCACCCCTACAGGAATTATGTGTAAACTTAGCCGGAGTGTCAGAGGGCATCCTACCATTTACAATTAACCCCTCTACATAGCTAAGTTCTTCAAGTAATATCTTTCCTCTTTTGTTAGTTTTCATTTTACTAGGAAAGATTGCTTGGGGTATATTGTATGCTTCTTCCTTAAATTTACTTCTAAACAAGTCTATACTCGAAGTGGACACTTTACTATTTAGGTCACCCGTAAGCAATACATATGGGGGGTGATCGAGCTCCAGTAGTTGTTTGACATAAGAAAACATTCGCTTCAGAACGGTATTAAAAATCTCTTCAGGTGGGATATATGCATTAAGAATTACAAGAGAGGACCGTCTACCTGTGGACACTAAATTATTAATAGTAATTGATTGAAAAAGATTACTAGTGTCCTTATAATGGGAAAATTGCCATTGTAATGAGTTTGATAAAAAACAGGCTATTCCTCCTTTCGCGTGCCCTTTTTTTGAGGGTGTGGCTGGGGCCTCGAATACAAAATAATTTTTCCCCCCATAAAGAGAATCTTTGCACCATGTTTCCTGAATACATAGCACATCTGCATTCAGAGAGAACAGATAATCAAACTTCTGAGGACAATTATGTAATCCTGCAGCATTCCAGGATATGATTTTTAATTGACTGTTAAAGATGTAGAAACGGTCTTAAGTTGTTCGATGTGTTACTGGATAAAACTCCAGGAAGCCAATTCCAGTGTTGATTATCTTCTGTCATGGAAATAAGAAGATTTTCAGGGGGAGAAGGTACCTGAGAGACCATACGCTTTCCTCTAGAAACCCGTATCTTTAGATCTTTATTTTGAATAATTGGGTCTTCTTGCCCAAGTCCCAGCTCAGAAGCTCCTTTTCTAAAGAACATATGATTTCCATTATTAATAAAGGGCAGCACATCAATCCCTCTACGTTGAAATGATTCCGCTTGTTGGAGGACAAGATTCGCAATTATTTTTGAACAGAATTTTACCCTTGCGCGCGGACCATTTTCAAACCCCATTATTGAAACCAAATCAATGTCGCTTGACAAAATAAGTTTTAAGCATTCAATGTCCTTGAAGGAATTCAGCAACCATGATCTATTCATATTAAGGTCTAAATCGAATAAGGGGAGAAAATCCAGTGACAAAGTATCCACACATGGGTTGGAAGTTTTTAGTGTTACAGTAGATGAATTAGTGGTCACATGCGCTAAAGGCCAAAAAGTAGATGCCGATGGATTAAGTACTATTTTTTCAATAGGCCTATTACTTGTAACTTCATCCTTTGGTTCAAGAGGTTCTATCCCACCAGCCTCAGAACAAAGGGGTCCTCCATCCAAGGTGCTGACACCGGGGGGGCCTTCAGCTAGAGGATCGGTGAGGCCACCAGCAACCTCAATAGATGAAGTCTCCTGTATTAAACTATCTAGAGTTTCTATAACATCAGTTACTTCTGTATTTACATGCTCTTGAAAGATCATTTTCCTCTGTCTTTTCTTCTTATATTTGCGAACAGGTTTCCTATTTTTCCCTTTAATCTTTCTGCTTTTTTCTATTACTGTCCCAGTAGTCACCACAATACCTTCAGGTTCTTTTTTATCCTGAATAAAAATAGGAAAAAATTTGCTTCCAGCGGTTGGGTTAACCACTGCCGATTGTTCTTCCTTCAAAATCGGTTCTAATTCTTTCCTCAAAGATGCAGAGATTGGAAAAGAAGAGGTTGAGGGCTCATGAATATCTACTTTTAATACCAACCCCGCAGATACATTTTTTCTTAATACAATGTTACTATCAATAACGTTCTGAGCAATAGGTTCGATAGGAAAAATAGACCTGTTCACAGCATTTTTGGCAGTTAATACTTTCAATATTTCAGTAACTGAATCCATAATACAGTCAGTGCTCCCAACGAATTTATTCAATAAACCTAATATGGAGGTCAGCAGATGCTCAAGTGCTATCAGAGAATCAGAAATTGGTTTTTCATTTTTTATATATTCAGGTGCAGTAAGAGAGCAGATACCGGATAGGTTAAGTTGAGGAGATTTCAAATCGCTCTGCAGTGAAAAAATATCATTAGATGTCATAGAGGGGGTGCTACTATATAGCCGTAATCCTGAAGGCGTTGCTCCGTTTAAGGAAATACAAGGATCAGGCTGTTTCACAACCCTCTCACCCATATAACGACCACACAATTCTAGATCAATACTAGACGGAATAGAGATTTCTTTTATATCCTCCACCTTCTCTTCTGTAACCTTAGGAGTATTATACTGAAAACCTTTCAAATCTGCCTTCAGTAAGACTGAATTATCTCCTTTGGGAGGACATGCTAGGATGTCTACATCTTTAGTCAGGAGTAAGGTGGGAGAAACTTTTTCCGTAGCTGACCTAGAGTTAGTGTCGAAGGCTGCTTCTATCTGCGGTTCCGTCGTAGTTATTGTCTCATTGTCAGTAGTGACTGGAACTTCCATATATTTATTCTCTGGTTTTTCCCATAGTTTAAACAACTGCATCTGTCCCTTCAATTGTAGACTATGTTCAAAATTATTCCTCAGGGGGTTGGACCTAGTTTTAATACATGATCTCCCCCCTAAGACTCTTCCAGAGCGTAGTTTTTTGGCTGTCATTTTGTATCAAGTAAAAGGATAAAAGCAAAAACTAATACACAATAAATTAACCAATGATATACTAAGAATCAACTGTCAATGTATAGTTTATATATGCGACCAGTCAATAGTTGTATAGTTGTATCACCCTCACCGTTTTATCGCCTTCAATAGCTGTAGAGAATGTACATGCTGTGAGCAGCAATATGGAAATAACGGGGCCCTGCCCGGCCAACCTCGGCCACTGAGGGCCACAGAGGGCCCGCCCTTTGACCGGGCTTAGCCCGGCGTCCGCCCGCGCTTGTCCCGCGACGCGGGAGGTGTGCTTGTTTTTATGGGACCTCCGGGCGCGTGATTAGCGTCACCTGCTCCTGGGGCTGGGGATTCTGGGGGCTGAAGTTTTTCTCCTCTCGGCGGCCGCGTAGTCAGCAAAGCGGCGGCGGGAGAAATGAGAGCCAGCAGCAACCACAGGACAAGCAGGGAGAGCAGGTAACTATCTGCAGCGTTCCAATGTTCGTAATCAGCTCAGGGCAACACCCGCTCCCCCGGAGGTGTGCTTGTTTTTATAGGACCTCCGGGCGCGTGATTAGCGTCACCTGCTCCTGGGGCTGGGGATTCTGGGGGCTGAAGTTTTTCTCCTCTCGGCGGCCGCGTAGTCAGCAAAGCGGCGGCGGGAGAAATGAGAGCCAGCAGCAACCACAGGACAAGCAGGGAGAGCAGGTAACTATCTGCAGCGTTCCAATGTTCGTAATCAGCTCAGGGCAACACCCGCTCCCCCGGAGGTGTGCTTGTTTTTATAGGACCTCCGGGCGCGTGATTAGCGTCACCTGCTCCTGGGGCTGGGGATTCTGGGGGCTGAAGTTTTTCTCCTCTCGGCGGCCGCGTAGTCAGCAAAGCGGCGGCGGGAGAAATGAGAGCCAGCAGCAACCACAGGACAAGCAGGGAGAGCAGGTAACTATCTGCAGCGTTCCAATGTTCGTAATCAGCTCAGGGCAACACCTTCCCCACAACAGGCAGAAGTATTTCTTTTTCATCTTCAGTTTGTGACTGCAATCATACAATTTTTATATATCTGACAAAGAGCTGACATGAAGTTTGTTGTTCATGCTTTCACATTTAAACAAAAGTATGAATGCAACATAATTTGGGACAATGCTGATAATACCCTATTTCTTCTGCCATATTTGGTGTCTCCTGTCATCAATTATCAATCACACCTTATAGGATATTTTGCTGTGCTACCGTATACATTTTGGAGCAGCTTTACTAATATTTCATGCAATGGAACGCAGTAAGGCAATTTGCTGCATTGTGTTGCATGAGAGGGAGAGAGCAGAAATGTGCCATATCTACTAAGATGCTCTCTCCTCTCACTGGTGCACTATGTGCTGCCTAATGCCAATGTAGGCACCCTTCCGCCATGCAGCAAGGGTGCCTGGTTACAGGCATGAGTGTTTTTGTACAGGAAGTGTCATCTTCCTGCATAAACACAGCCCTAAGAGGCAAATTCCTCTTTCTATGAGTGATGCAGAATGCATCACACATAGAAAGAGGAATTAACAAGGAGAAATAAAGCAATTTCTCCTCATTGCTCCTCTCTTAAATAGGCATACCATTTTAATGCAATCCTATGTTTACTGTCTTTAGAAAATCTGGGATTGCATCAAAATCCATTGGTGAATGCATGGGAACATCAATGCTCTACCCTGGAAAGCCTACAACAAAGAAATGACATAACACAGTGCAATTTCATGTGTTATGTCGTATGTCTTTACAAAGTCAAGCAAGGTACCAGAAATATCCCCTTACATGACTTTGTAAATCCCTTTTAAGGACTAGTGCTGCCTTGCAACGACTTGCTTCATGCATGGACAACACAAGTCCTTAGAAAATCTGCTCCGACATCAGCGCTGCCCACAACAAAGATGTGTAGTTAATAAATGCTCAAATGAGTGAGGATAGGGAAAACTAGAGACCTTAATCCGAATGCACAAAAATATTGCGTTGGCACCATGTAAAAAACAAGCATTGACTAAGCCAAGAGGACTGGCATTGGTTGCCAGCCTTTTGACATTCCATGTTTTGTTCTGTCATGGGTTTTTCAAAACGTGGGGACTCATCAACACCGTTCGCTTTAAGGTGCTCGCGCACCTCCCCTGACGTCCGCACGCACTGCCATCTGTGGAGCGCGCACAACGCAGCCAGGACGTCCCGCAAGAGAGTTGCGCCGCCGCTTTAAAGAAGCGAGCGGTGCAAAAAGCAGGCACTTTTGATGCGGTGCCGGAGGAGTCGTGACGGAGTGCAGGTAAGGGGGCTTGTGGGGGCTTGTGGGCTTGTGGCGGCTTAGGGGCTTGTGGCGGCTTGGGGGCTTGTGGCGGCTTGGTGGCTTGGGGTGGCTTGGAGGCGTGTGGCTGCAGAGCGCGGGGCAGATGGGGCCTTTTGTTTACGTATTGATGGTAATCACAGCCCGTGAAGGGGCTCTGATTACCATCAATACTTAAACAAAAGGCCACAATCGTCCCCTCGCTTTACTAACAAAAGAGTAGAGTCAGTTTAAAAACACAGCGTGTACCAAAGTACACGCTGTGTTTTTAAACTGGCTCTACTCTTTTGTTAGTAAAGCGCGGTGCGGGGACGATTGTGGCCTTTTGTTTAAGTATTGATGGTAATCAGAGCCCCTTCACGGGCTGTGATTACCTTCAATACTTAAACAAAAGGCCACAATCGTCCCCGCGCTTTACTAATAAAAGAGTAGAGCCAGTTTAAAAACACAGCGTGTACCAAAGTACACGCTGTGTTTTTAAACTGGCTCTACTCTTTTGTTAGTAAAGCGCGGTGCTAGGCTCAAGTGGGTCTAAAGCAGCGACACTTTGTCACGCGCTGGAAGGCCCTTTGCAAAGCTTAACTGGTCATCTTTATGTTGCTTATAACCCCCTATTGCATTTTACTTCTAGACCCCCTTCCATGCCTCCTGGTCAGTTCCTAACTTTGGCTCTCTAAAATTTGAGTGCACCTTTGCTTATTCTTTAGACTTTATTCCTTTAGTGCATCACATGCTATTTTATATTGAGGATTCCTTTGGTACAATACATACTTGATGACTGTGTCAGAGCTGGGAGAGATATTTTAAGGCTGGTTCAACTCCAGTCCAAAATTGAGTCTTTTCAGTGAGCCTCAAGGCTCACTATATCAAAGGCCACATAGAGTTGGACTATAATTTTGGCTTGCTTCCCCTTGTTCAGAGAGATGCATTTTTTCCTGATGTGCTGAAGAACATTATCTGTTCATTCTTATGGTTAAAGTCTGCTTGTGGATTTGAAGCAACTGGTTATACTCTTGAGATGAGACCGGCTAGAAAACCGGGGCTTCCTTCATCAGGTACTGGTGGTTTGCATTAGGTTCCTTGAGGGATGCAGTAATGTTAACGAGCTAAATTGACTGGGAACATTTCCCATGGGGAGGCAGGGCAGGATGCTTTTATCAGTTTTATTGCTTTGAGTGTAGAGAAAATTGCTTCATGAGGGCATCTTTTTGCTATTAGGATTGAGAAGAGTGGGGTGTGGCTGGAGAGTACAATGGTAGGTCACGATTGAGTGAGCTAGAATCCTAGATGTTTATTTTCCTCTTGAAGAACCTCAGCAACTCCCACCCTGCTGTAACGGAAGCACAACGAGGGATCTTTAAAGTTTTAGGGTTGGTCATTTTGTGAATAATGCTGAACATTTGTTTTTTTGGGCAGGTGCCACATTGATGCATTTACAATTGTAGTCCTTTGTAGAGGTGTGGTGCAGTGGCAGGGTGACTGACTCCGAAACCCGGGGGCTCACGGTTCGCTTCCCCAGGCCGGCGACAGATCAGCCCAGCACGATGTGACTCTGGGCAATAGCTTGCTTAATCTTCCCGACAGCCCCCAGCGCCTTGACCCCCTCGGGTAATTGTTTGCGCTTTACAAATACTGGACATTTACATTTACATCAGTTTTTTTGGGTAGATGCTGCTGTGCTTCTTGCATAAGGTTTTGCTCTCCTTGGATAGAGAATTTTGGGCCTTCCAGGATATGGCATTCTCATTTTTGTTAGGCATATGCTTATTTGACCTAGCTATTACAGGAGTGCCTTAGTTTGAGTGGATTTGTCTGTTGAGAGCAATTAGCAATTTTGTTCGATGAGACTTCTTAGTTGGATCATATGGCCAATGGTGTTTTGTGGGTCATTTCTAAATGTTGTATAGTATGTTATGGACCAGAGTTGTGAAGGGTTTTGTAGTTAAGGCAAAGTAATCCACATTAATAATAATCCACATTTGTAAAGTGCGAACAATCACCCGTTAGGGTCTCTAGGCGCTGGGGGCCGTCGGGAAGATTAAGCAAGCTATTGCCCAGAGTCACATCATGGTGCTGGGCTGATCTGGCGCCGGGAATCGAACCCTGATCCCCAGATTCCGGAGTCAGTCGCCCTGGCCATGGCACCACACCTCTACCACAGAGAGAGACTCGTCCAAAAGAAACCCCTTTTTCTCTCCTCCCGCCCCCCCCCATTTAAAAATAAATACAGACCAGAAATTTGATTGTGTTCGGTTTGTATTTATCTGTAAATATCAGTAAAACAGGGTGCCTTAATTATTATTAGTAAAGCCAAACCCAAGCATTGTGGTAAGTTTTAAATCCTGAGTTTGTGCTTCTCCAGACCAAGCACTCCAAGTACTACAAGTACAATTACTAGTATGGATTACATGTTACTACTACAAGGTAAATAAAATGCTAATACAAACCCATTCACCTCACAAATCCAATATTCTTTTCGGCAGTTAAACTAATAAAGTGTACTAATGCCCTGCCAGTTTTAAGTGCAAATACGTCAAAATAATTAATACTAATATGAAATGGGCTGCCTTATGCTGCATAACTTGCCTTTTCTTGTCACATAATGTATTCACATTTGCTGCATACATTCGCCCTCCCCTGCCGCATAACTCCAAGGGGCCCGAGTATGACGTTGAAAGAAAGTGTATAATGTAAGTTAAAAAAACTGAGACATATGTGGATTAATACACCCAACCAAATGATACCAGCTTTGCCAATGTTTGTTTACATCAACACTTATTTTAACTTCTCCTGTACAATGGTAGCCTGTCCTATTGGAATAGTAAAGTAGAAAATCCAAAATTAAATTTTCTTGTGAACAAAATCAAAGCAATGAAGATATGGAAAATATGCAAAAATCTCCACAAGTAAAACAAGATTGAAGGTTATTCCTCTTGATGCATATTTTTAAATGTAAGGCTGAATTTTTTTATTGACTGTTCGAAAACACCCTTACGTTCTTACAATAAAAAGCTATATTACTCTTCCACTCGGGTGGTCTGTCGCAGGTTTTCTGCCATTGCAATGACTGGAAATGCCGCTCTGTGGTAGTTAATAGCTCACTGTTCAATATTAGGATTTAAACTTATAAACTGCAAGTAACAAAAGGGACTTTCTGACAGAAGCAGTAATGCACTGACCTATTTACATTGCATGTAATCTGTGATCTGCATGGTTCACCAGCTTATCACCCGGCTTTTTAACCTCTGCTACTTGATGATGAGTCAACTTCCACTAGACAAAACTTAGATCTCTCTGCAGCAGGTCCATCATTCTTCAGAGTTATCTTGACATATTTATGGTTGCCTGAAAATTGCTAGAACCTAGTTATCACATTTTTTGCATAGCACTGTAGCATCTTCAGGTGGGATCTTTTGGTGGATTGTGTGCTGCTCAATCCTGTCAATTTCCTTGTTCACCCACCTCAATCATTTGCGCCGTTTGAATGCTAGGGAAAAGCTGCATCACAGAAGGTGTAACACAAAATACAGATTTATAGACCAGTTTAAGATAATGGATGCTAATAATGAAACACATAGGCGCACGCCTGTTTGTCCTAGACTGGAATCCCAGGTAATTATTTGGTCATTTTTCCTATTGGGGTCTCTAGACCAGTCCCATTTATAGTTTGTAATTCTTCAAGCGTTTGCGGACTACCTTGTCTTCAATTGCAGGTTTCCAGTCTGTAAGGTATTTGGATATGAGTGGTTAGGTGCGAGTACCCACAAAGACAAGGTAATTCTGTTTACGTTCCTCGTTGGGTTGGGGGTTGCTGGGTAAATAGATTCACAAATTGCACCCCTTTTCTTTTGCAGGTTCGTGAGACCGTACTACGAATACAATTGCACCGGCAGACGGGAGTACAGGCAGAACAAACAGGTAATTGTTTGGTAGAGTTAAAGTAGTGCATCTTCTGTTGCAGGTTTCGCTGCCCGAACCCCACACATTTAAACGGGCTTACGTGAGTACAAGCAGAAAAGGTAATTGTTTGGTAGAGTTGAACTGTGGTGCGTCTTGAACTTTGCAGTATAATATACTTACCCATGTTTTCTTCTGTTGCAGGTTCGCAGCCAGAACCACATACATTTAAACGGGTGTACATGAGTACAAGCAGAAGAGGTAATTGTTTGGTAGAGTTAAACTGTGGTGCATCTTGAACATTGTAGTATAATATACTTACCCATGTTTTCTTCTGTTGCAGGTTTGCAGCAGAACCCATACATTTAAGCAGGCGTACGCGCGTTCAAGCAGAAGAGGTAATTGTTTGCTACAGTTAAACTCTGGTGCACCTTGAACATTGTAGTATAATATACTTACCCATGTTTTCTTCTGTTGCAGGTTTCGCAGCCAGAACCCCATACATTCACACAGGCGTACGTGAGTTCAAGCAGAAGAGGTAATTGTTTGGTAGAGTTAACTGTGGTGTATCTTGATCTTTGTAGTTTAACGGATTGCATTCATGAGCTAGGCGTCAACGTAAGCCATGTTCCCTTATTTTGCAGGCTTTGTGGCACAGCAGGTTGAAACCGGCGAGCACGGAAATGTTCAAGCGCAAAGCTGTCACTTTGGGAGAGTGCAGTGCTCCACCACAAAGGAAGAAATGTTGCCTTGTATTCAAGAAAGAGTGGATGAAAGAAATTGTGGAGGCTGAGACGCAGAAATCTCGAAGCAAGGTTCGCGTGCAACTCGGGGAACTTTTTCAATACAGTCCAGACGTGGGCTTGATTTGCAAAGCATGTGCCGAAGCCAAGATTGTTGGGGACTTTTCCACAGGGAAGAAATGGAGTGATGGCTGGAAACTGGATTACATGAAACGCCATCTACTTAGCAAAGTACACGAGTCTGCCATGGTAATATTGAGAAACAGAAGTGCTGCTGCCAGGTTTGGTTATGGAGTGCGGGCAATGCTGACAGAAACTGCCACTGACAAAGCAAATAGAATGGAAGTAGTTGAACGCCAAAGATCTATGCCTGAAGAGATGAAGATTCTCATCAACAACGTGTTGCTGGTAGTCAAGATGAATACTTCAATGTTATCTGTACAAGACATCCATGACCACCTAGCTTTGTATGTCAAGATACCAGACAGCTGGAGGAGCAATAACTATGCCTTTGAGTTCCTTGAGGCCATCAATAGCGTGATACACTGTGAAGCTATGGCAGAACTTCGGCATGCTTTGTATCACACATTGATAATTGATGAGAGCACAGATATTTCTGTTACAAAAATGCTCATCCTGTACTTCAAGTTCCGACCTGTAACATCAACAAAGCAAAAAACACAGTTTGGGGGCATAGTGAAGCTGACTAGTTGTAATGCTGAGGCTATCACTACTGCTGTGAAAGAATTCTACACTGCCAATGAACTGGACGTTATGAAAATGGTCAGGTTCACATCCGATGGTGCGTCCGTGATGCTGGGTAAGAATAATGGTGTTGCTACTCGCCTTAAACAATCCATACCTCATCTAGTTGAGCAGCATTGTGTCGCCCATCGAGAAGATTTGGGAGTTGATGATGCCTGGAAAAGGGTTCCAATGGTTAAAGAGATGGAGACATTATTGAGGACTGTCTACACTGTGTTCTCCAGATCTCCTGCAAGGAAGTCCAAGCTGGATGAAATTGCATCGGTCACTGAATGTGAAGTGGTCTCTTTTCGACCACTGAATGAAGTCCGGTGGCTTTCAAGGCATTTTGCTGTTGGTGCACTAATTCGTAATTACGAGGCTGTTCTTAAGTACTTTGAGCATGAGAAAGTTGAGGAGAATCATCCAGTTGCTAAATGTTGTTACAAAAAGCTATCAAACTCCAACTACCATATTTCACTTGCAGTACTTAATGACATTCTGGGTGAATTTGCATCTTTGTGCAAACTATTCCAAAAAAGTTCTCTGACTACTGTTGAAGCTGTACAGTATGAAACAGCAAAGATTGGCCAAGTTAAGCAACAGTATTTGGGGGACACTGTCTTTTGGAGCAGCAATGTAAGAGATCTGATGGTGTTGTGCAAGGAAAGGCAAGAGTTTGACAGTGGGCCTATTTTGTCTTTTGTTTCCCTTCTTTGTGAGCACATGCAAAAAAGGTTCCCTGAAGATGAGCTGAAAGAATGGGCAAGTTTTGAAATCCAGGCAATGGCAGCACAATCACATTTTGATTTTGGGACTGAGAATATACAAAGACTTGTAGAAAAGTATAAAAATGTCTTGGTCCTGGGTGATTGCGAAACACCAGAAGATGTTATTCGACAATACAGAGACTATAAATATGTGGTGGCAGAACATGTAAAGGGTGGGTTATTTACCACCTTTCAAGACATGGTGAATTTCACTGTACGCAATTCTGCTCAGTATAGTGTGGTGTCTCAGCTTGTTGATGTCTGTGCAACGTTTCAAGCATCTAGTGCAGATTGTGAACGAGGATTCAGCCTCATGAATACTATCAAGAATAACTTGAGGAATAGACTAGAGCAGAAGCATGTGGATATGCTGATGAGGACAAAGGCCTACCTCCTGAATGGGAAAGTTAACCTAGATAGAATTTATCACCACTGGAAAAATGCCAAAGATCGCCATGAGAAGCAACCCTGTCACCCCTCTAGTGACGCCACTTGACATGTCTCCCTTATTGTTTATATGTGATATTGTATAGGCTCTCAACATTTCCCCACCCAATTAACAGTGCTCCAGTTAAGAATATTTATTAAAATCTTATGATGGCACCACCGTTTAAGTCTTGTGCTTTTCTAAACTTGAAGTGTACTTGCCTGTGTAACCAATTCATGTCATGGCGTGTTTATCCAATTTGGAATCTGCCCTTAAGACCCTTATTGTGGCACTGTATGTGTGAAAATCCACCATCTTTTCACTTTTTAAAGTAAACGTTCTGAGTGACATTTGGCGCCGCGCACACGCGCGGTCTGGTTCCTGGCGCACATAGCCATGGTTGCAGCGCACAGAGACCCTCCACTTCCGCACACAGAGGAAAGAAATTAGAGGGAACATTGCTCATCAATATAAAAAACATTGGGGCATATTTATAATAACTGACGCATCCCTGCATATCAGCAGGGATGCGCCAGTTATTTTGCGCCCCAGCTCCTCCACCATGGATGCGCCGCATTTATAATGCGGCGCACCATGGGGCAAAAACGGCACAGATGCGTCACGCATCTGTGCTGTAAAAGTGGCGCATTGCTGGAGTTGCGTCGCAAGCGCGACGCAGCTCCAGCAATGCTCTGGGGGGCCCTATCTGCACAATGCTGCGTCAATCCTTACGCCTGCTTCAAGCAGGCGCAGGGTTTTGACGCAGCATGGGCTCAAAAGTGACTGAGTGAAATCTTGTAGATTTCACTCAGCCACTTTTAGGAGGCGTTCCTGCGCTGGAACGCCCCCACCTGCCCTGGAACGCCTACATGTGGCGCAGGGCTTTACAACGTGACGCATCTCCCAGATGCGTCATGTTGTAAATACCCCGCACCATGGAGCAGGATTTGAGCCGCTGCTGCGTCACAAAAGTGACGCAACGGCGGCGTAAATGAGGCGCAAGTCAAATATAAATCTGCCCCCTGGAGTAAAGGAAAAAAATATTTGTTGATCTAAAAAGGCATACATTCCCATGGTAGTTCCTGGCCTGGCAAGAAAGGAAATTGTATGTGGATGTGCTCCTTGTGAAACGGAAGCATGTGTAGCTCACAATGAAGTCAGACAACAGCTGAAGTGGGCTGAGGGTGGAAGAAACAACACACTTATGGCTGAAATCTGGCTGAAATCTCCTAAATGTAATTTTAGTAAATTCAAATGATCAACATAACAGCCGACCTAAAAAAAGCCAATCGATCTAGTGTTGGCTGCCAGCCTCTTGCCCCTGCTATGCTTTTTTGTAATGTTTCTGTAAATATTTATTACAAATAGAGAGGGTATGAAAAGATTGATGAATAAAGATGCTTGCAAAACAGATAGACTTACAGAGAGAAGGAGAGGGTTGTAGAGATAGATAGATAGATAGATAGATAGATAGATAGATAGATAGATAGATAGATAGATAGATAGATAGATAGATAGATAGATAGATAGATAGATAGATAGATAGATAGATAGATAGATAGATAGATAGATAGATAGATAGATAGATAGATAGAAGTGGCAAAGCTCGATAAATAGAACTTGAAAAGATAGTTAGACAGTTAGATAGGTAAACTGAAATGTAAACAGATACATAGATAGACACAGACACACACAGATAGATAGAAAAATAGGATAGATAGATAGCACAGCACAGATTCAATTAGTACTGTAATAGTTAAATATCTATTTAAGCACAACAAATGAGCACTGAAAGCAAACTCGAAAGACAAACACACAGGACATACATGCTAAATTGGTTTACAAATATAGCAGTAGCCCTCAATTAAAATAGATACATGAGTGCAGTTGTACAAGCATTTCATTACGTGCATTCTAAAAAGAGAAATACTTTATAAAGAATAGATGTAAATTGACACAATCTTACAGGATCTTACTGCATGAGGCAGGAACCCATAAAGCTGGAATGTGCCTGATACTGTGAAGAGCTGGCAGAAAACATCCTGCTGTCTCATCAGGATCTAAACACAAAGGCAACACTAAAGTAATAATTAACTACAAACAAAAACACTTCTGTGTGGATGTGCTACTTGTGAAAGAAAAAAATGCAGTCACTCAAAATGAAGATAGCCAGTGTCTTAAGTAGGCTGACCTACTGTCCCATGCTGTAATGGGTGTGAGGAAAATGTGAATTACACATCAACAGACCAATAGATTAAGAGAGCTGGCTGAAAGCTGCTTTAAGTTTGTTATACGGGGCTTGTCCACCAAGATGACCACTCAGCTGTGAAGCTCAGTTGGCTGATATTCCCCAAAATAAAGATTTCGGCCTTCAAACCTAATCTGAGGCCAGACATTAGGGGCCATTTTTGATAACTGGTGACCACAGTCTGGGCAGAGGTGCAGCACATGTGGCTAGAGGCCCCACAGTGACAGGGACTGAAAATTAACCTGAGGCGAAGGGCAACTGAGCCCACCCGGACTGTCTATGACCCCCTGTTACCAGTGGCCCCCTTCGCTCTCTCCACATACCTCCCAATGCTGGCCTGGCCATTGGCAGAAGCTTTGTGACCCACGCAGCACTGCAGGTCACCTGTTGCATACCTGGGGGCCACACCATAAGATCGGCGGCTGAGTCGGGTCAAAGGGTGTCCCCCCGGGCCTTGATTCCAGCACACACACCTCACCACAGTGCATCCCCCGGTGGTGGGAAAGAGTATCTCTTAAAAAGTATCTAGAGCGTAATCTTATTCCAAGAGGATTACGGATTCTAATATTCCCCCCTATCGAGACTACCGCTCCAGATAAACTACAACTTTGGGAGGATAATCTACGTACAGCCTCAAACAACATGCTATGTCAGCTAGTAGATATAGCCCAATAGGAATTTTGAAAAAAACAAACTGGAAGTTGATGCTCTTTCAAAAAGAATTGAGGAGGCAAACTGGGGTGAAATCACAACAAAAAACTATGAAATTCTAAATAAAATCCTAGATGAATATGAGGACATAATTCAAAGAAAAAATTGAAAGTTTCAACGTGACTTGACTGATTATCAATCGGCAGAGTTTACACATTCGCTCATAAATATGACAACATCACTACAATAACGTCATCTACCCATACGAACATTTTGACAGAAACTCCTCTATCCTCTGAAGCAGAATCTGTGGAAGACCTAGCAACAACCAGTAACACCCGTTCGAAGGTAAACTTTCGGGAGGAAGTTCAACTGCACCGCCTGGGCAACGCCCAAGACAATCGCACCAGACCACCCAACCCCTCGGCACCAAAATCAAATGGCGTGGGGGTACAGACAAGAGCAAGAAAAAAGGAAGTACACAATATACTGAATCACATTTAGAAGTAGTGCCCAACAATCTGGTGATCAATCTCTCTTCAACGACACTTACTGAGACACATAACCAAATTCTCAAAAAAGGTCTATCTTTCTGTCCAACAGGACATTGGGATCTCGTCCAAACCAAGGTCGACCTTTTAACATTCACTAGGAAACTGAAGTTGCACTCGTTATTCTCTGATAACCCTACACGGTCTGTCTCAATAGACAGTGGCAAACAAATGAGCAATCTCACTGCACAAGATCTGGAAAACATCAACCTATTGACACACTTATCCACAGACAATTTGGAATCCTTGACAACTACTGAGGAACCGGGAATAGCTATTTTCCACTCCAGACCAAATCCTCTCAAAAAGAAATCCAAATGCACACCAGCCTTAGCGTCTGGCAACTCAATAGATAGGTTCCTTAAAGTCGTGAAAAGAGACCTGGATAAAGAATTCCAAAAATATCAGTCTAAACAGAAATATGTACCTAAAAATATAACGCACAAAGAAAGAAAGGCTTTGACTGAACAAAAAAATTATCCCAACCTAATAATCAAGGAAGCAGACAAAGGAGGGAATGTTGTCGTACTTAACACCTCAGACTACTTGGCAGAGTCCCACCGACAACTAGGAAACGCAACCTGTTATCAGAAACTTGATCACAACCCCACAAAAGAAATCCAAGGAAAACTCCTTCAACTCCTAAACGTTTGGTATGAAAAAGAACTTCTAACTTTGGAGGAAAAACAACTCCTGTATCTCAATAACCCAATTACTCCAACCCTCTATCTTTTACCCAAGGTGCATAAACGAGGTAGAATACCTAAGGGCAGACCAATCATTGCAGGAATCAACTCAATTTGTTCAAATGTGGGTGCTTTCATCGATGCTGAGCTACAACCCTTCATGCGGGACCTCCCTTCTTTCATTAAAGATACCAAAGATGTTCTGCAAAAACTAGAGAACATAGCCTGGCAAGATGACTATGTACTATCTTCAAATGATACACAATTGATGGACGGAATGCAGAACAAATCAAAACATTCACCCCCGGTCAAGAGATCTGGGTTAAATCCATCATTCTTTTGCTTACCATGCCACCTCAGTTTAGACCTGGCTATATGCAAATCAGTCTTGACCCTGTGCCTCATGGGAACAGTCCAGCCCGAACTGCCAAGCCAGGTCCTCCCTAGACCGGAAACAAGCATCTTAGGACCAGTTTCTGTGTTTCACCCCTCTTCAGCCAGGATAGCTTGATTCCAGTGGCAGAGTGAGCCCAGGACCCACGTCTGGGCATACCTAGCGCACCTAGGGCGAGAAAGCAAAAGACACACAATTGATGGATGGAATGCAGAACAAATCAAAATATTCACCCCCAGTCAAGAGATCTGGGTTAAATCCATCATTCTTTTCCTCACCATGCCACCCCAATTTAGACCTGGCCATATGCAAATCAGTCTTGACCCTGTGCCTCATGGGAACAGTCCAGCCCAAACTGACAAGCCAGGTCCTCCATGGACCGGAAACAAGCATCTTAGGACCGGTTTCGGGGTTTCACCCCTCTTCAGCCAGAATAGCTTGATTCCAGTGGCACAGTGAGCCCAGGACCCACGTCTTGGCATTCCTGGCGCACTTAGGGCGAGAAAGCAAAAGACTCACAATTTGTCACCCCGAGTGGGAAGGGTATGCCCAGACATGGGTCCCGTCCTCTCCATGCCACTGGAATCAAGCTATCATGGCTGAAGAGGGGTGAAACCCCGAAACCGGTCCTAGGATTCTTGTTTCCAGTCCAGGGAGGGCCTGGCTTGGCAGTTCGTGCTGGACTGTTCCCATGAGGTACAGGGTCAAGACTGATTTGCATATGGCTGAGTTCAAACTGGAACGGCATGGTGAGCAAAAAAACGATGGATTTAGGCCCAGATCTCTGTACTGTGGTGAATGTATGACATTGTTCTGCATTCTGTCCATCAACTGTTGTTTTTGCATTTGTCACCCCGAGTGGGATAGGTATGCCCAGACGTGGGTCTCGTCCTCTCCATGCCACTGGAATCAAGCTATCCTGGCTGAAGAGGGGTGTAACCCAGAAACCGGTCCTAGGATGCTTGTTTCCAGTAGAGGGAGGACCTGGCTTGGCAGTTTGGGCTGGACTGTTCCCATGAGGCACAGGGTCAAGACTGATTTGCATATGGCCAGGTCTAAATTGGGGTGGCATGGTGAGGAAAAGAATGATGGATTTAACCCAGATCTCTTGACTGGGGGTGAATATTTTGATTTGTTCTGCATTCCATCCATCAATTGTGTGTCTTTTGCTTTCTCGCCCTAGGTGCGCTAGGTATGCCCAGACGTGGGTCCTGGGCTCACTCTGCCACTGGAATCAAGCTATCCTGGCTGAAGAGGGGTGAAACACAGAAACTGGTCCTAAGATGCTTGTTTCCGGTCTAGGGAGGACCTGGCTTGGCAGTTCGGGCTGGACTGTTCCCATGAGGCACAGGGTCAAGACTGATTTGCATATAGCCAGGTCTAAACTGAGGTGGCATGGTAAGCAAAAGAATGATGGATTTAACCCAGATCTCTTGACCGGGGGTGAATGTATGACATTGTTCTGCATTCTGTCCAACTGTTGTTTTTGCATCTATCTTCAAATGATGTCATGAGCCTCTACACTTCAATTAAACATCCGGATGGAATAGCAGCAACCAGAAAATCTCTACACACCAGATCAGTTCACCTTACAGCCAGAAATAACATGATACTGGGCATGCTTGAATTTTGCTTATTTAACAACTACTTTCTCTACAACTGCAATTTCTTTTTACAACTCCAGGGTACTGCCATGGGGGCAAAATTTGCACCACCGCATGCCTGCCTCCTGGTGGGTGAGGTGGAGAGACATTGGCTATGGGGTGAAAGAACAGACAATCTCACCAGGAGTATCGATGACATCCTTTTTGTTTGGCAAGGATCAGAAGAACTTCTTGAAATATTTAATCGATTCTCTTACCCCCAACAGATGGGGGATCGACATTACATACACATCTCACAAAGTGAAATGGAATATCTGGCCTTAACAATCTATATCCAGAACAACAAATTGTATACCAAAATACACAGAAAACCCACCTCTGCCAACTCCATTCTACATGCATCAAGCAGTCCTCCAAATCATACTATCACTAAAATTCCAGCAGGAGAATATCGCCGAGCTCGCATGAACTGCTCGAAGGAGGAATACACCATGAACTAACCCAACGTCTGAAACAACGTGGATACAAAGAACAAGTCCTAAACAAAGCTCAGAAACGTTTTGCTGGTACTGAACGACATCTGCTGCTGCATAACAATCGTGTCAGAGATTGCAAATCGGTGATCTGCTTTACCACACAATATAATAATGGACATCAATGCATTCGGAAAACTCTCAATAAACACTGGCACCTTTTGAAAGAAAACCCTACCGGTATCAAATGCTCTTCATGACACACCACAGATCAGCTTTTCCAGAAGCAAAAATCTGAGGGACATCTTATGCCCATCCTTCCTGGAAATTAAACAATAGTCTACTACCTTCCTGTAACAATCTAAAGGCTTTTACACCTGCTCGAACTGTTCGATATGTAAACTGGGCAAATCCAGAACAAAGGAAGTCACAGTCAATGGCCACACGTACAAAATAAACAATTTTATTAATTGTGAAAGCACCAATGTGATCTATCTCATCTCTTGCTCTTGTGAACAACATTACATTAGGAGTACTACCCGACCATTGAAAATCCGCATTCAAGAACACTATCGAAACATTCACAAGTCAGACACTAGGCAACCCCTGGTGGAACATTTTGTATCACATCACTGCCATCAACGTACCTTCTCCTTTATTGGTCTCAAAAAACTGAAACAGCATAAACGAGGCGGAAACTTAGAACTATGCCTCCCCAAAGAGTAAAGTGCCTTGATTTTAGGCCTGTGATAAAGGGCCTTAATAAAGAACATGAGTGACACCACTGGCTCTAAAGGACTACATGGTTCATTCAATTGGCCAGATATTGCCTACTGACATGATGTCATAGAGGAAAAGTGTTGGTAACCTCACACCTGTTAATCAATTAAAAGGCGCCTAAATTGGGGAACGATATACTAAATGGATCCTTCCCCCATTCTCTTCATCTCACCTTCATACCTTCGGTTAACCCAATATTAATATCTGGCAAGCCTTTCATCACTGCTTCACCAACACAAACCCTGTATCTGGTGCAAGAGGCTTGTTTTATCCTGAAATCATTCCTGTTCAATATTTTTCTGCTTACTATTATTTGTCCACCCTGCCCTCCTTGGCTTCACTCACTGCTGTTAGGACACTCATGTAGTCCCCCTTAAGCGCTATGACTACAGTTACACTTGTTTATACTGAATTCTTGCATATCCATCAACTGACTCTACCCGAACGTGTTCACAGTTTTTCCACGACTCTTTGACCTTTCCCTCAGTGTTACCACAATCTATATTCCATCCTCAGCTCATCCTAATTCATTTGTATCCACTCCAATATGATGGCGCCTTTGCTCTCATATGGCCGGTCTTAGACCTTTGACCTCCTGTAGGAGAGTAGGATCTGCTTCTTATAGTTACCCCCACTTTTTGCTGATGTTTCACTGTTTTCGACTTAGTCTGGCTGGGATCCTGTTATCCAGGACCCCAGCCTAGCTGCTTTCTCTCTATATTGATTGCATGTACTTTAGCTACACTTCAGATTAGATTCTGAGGTACCCTTATAAGTCCCTAGTATATGGTATACTATGTACCCAGGGCATAGGTACGCCAGAGGCCTCTCAGGGGCTGCGGCATGTATTATGCCACCCCTGGGAGACCATTGAAAACAACACAACAGGTCTGCTATAGCAGCCTGTGTAAGCTGGTGCATGCACCCCTTACTTAGATATAGGTTCACTATATCTATCCATATCACTGCACATGTAAACCTATCATTCACCCCTATGGCAGGCCTTATCAATCCTGAAAGCAGGGTGCTGGGTTTTATGTGAGAGGGTGCACCTGCATGAGCAGAGCCCCTCTGCACCCTTCGGTACCTCTATTCAGGGATTGTTTGTGATGCAGCCATACCATATACTCTTAAGTGCATTATAACCTCGCAGTAAATGCTAACTTTAAAACTGCTGCCTGAAAACATGTCGTGTTTGGTGTCATACACCTTGGAATCATACCTCAACACCAGTAACTGATGTGGGAGGTATGATTCCACCCTACTAGAGGGAGACATATGACAGCACCGGTGCACCCAGTACCAACTTTGCAAGCCCTGGCATCACAAAATGGATGCTGCCAGCCACAGACACGAGTCTGCCCTCCTGCTGCTGGATGAAACTCTGGCAGGGGATGGCTGGACAATAGGTTTCCTGTCACAGGGAGGGGGGACCACCTCCCAGACAGGCTTTAGTCTATTGGTGCTGAGTGGGTGCACTCTGAGAGTGCTTTGATGTCTGCACTGGGGGCACATTTGGTATCCCTGTGCATAGTCCAGTTCAAACCGGTTGCTGGGGCTATCAGCCCCTGCTCTGGCGCGAAACTGGACAAAGGACATTTTTTTTTTTTTGCAGAGTTTTATAGCGCGAACTTGACCTGAATTCGAATCGGGTATCAGAGAGCTTTACATAGCACCAGTTACGTTACATGAGGACACACATTAATTTTTTATTAGGCACGGGGAGATTACGTGATTTGTATAAATCAAAAAAAGTCTGATGGTCTATGTGTTAGAGAGAGACAACAGAAAAGACAAATGCAAAAGGTGGGAGAGAAACTTTAAAGTACTATTTGACTATAAAGGATTTCCATCAATAACCAGTGATTGGTCAGTATCATCATCTGGATATCCAACCTCCCCACTACAATAAACCTCTCCAGCAAGGGGTGTTGCGTGTGGTGTAGGTGTCAACCAGAGCACCTGAATGTAACCCGGGAAGGGGGAAAAAAGAAGACAGCAAAGATCACTGGCTTAGTCAAAAATATGTAAATATATACCGAAAATGATATATGAACAGTGCAGTGCAGAAACGTGAAGGTTAAAAAAGGATTTAGAGGAAAGAAGAAGTTTTATTCAAGATATTCCTACTAATCCTTTGATTAAAATTGGTGCAAAAACAGCTTTTAACAAATAGGCTGTGTGACAATACGGTCAACATGTTTCAGCCTTCTTGACCCCATGGTCAAATGGCTTTCTTCAGGACCTTATAATGTACTTGTATTGCTACTGCAACAATAAATGTGACAAAAATTAATAGTAAGTGTATAAAATACAACCTTCGTGGTGTATGGCTCTTCGTGCAACCAGTATATATGAATTATCTGTGCAGAACAAAGAAGAAAAAACCAGAAAAAACACAATTGCAACATTAAACATTCTCTCTCAAAATAAAATGGTGAGTATTGGACAAGACCAATAACATATTTCAAGGTGCTTACCTGATTAGCACGAGGAGTAAGCCTCACCTCACCCGGTGCTGACTCAGGTTAAGGGAGGCCCCGCCCTGTAAAGAATAGGGAAGGAATGTAATGCTGTGGTTGGAAATAGGGAGACTATTTAGTATGATACCAATCGTCATCGGGATTAAGGGCTCCGAATGAGGATCAAGAAAAACAGGACACCGTTCAACTGCCCTGTTGGAAGCTCTGTTAAAAACTCTGTTGAAAACTTCCCAGGCAGAAAGACAATGCTACACTCAAACGTTATTCAAGCGTATGTCTAGTTACGCAGCGTGTGCTTCAAAACAGAGTGTCTGTAATCAAAATGGAACTACATCGGCAATCACTACAGCGGTGCAGCCGTGCTGTGGATGATTACAACACTGACCATGCGGTGGACTGCAGGTAAAAGCCGGAAGGGACTCTGGCATTTACTAGTTAGTCTTCCGTCTTAACGGAGCGCGCAGCGAGTTGTATGCAAAAAAGTCAAAGGAGAAGTCGTATTGCCTACCTCTCCGTCGGTACCTCGGGATATATCTGATCCGTATGGGAGGTAACTGCAGACTCGAATCGTGGTCATTTAAACAACCACGGTGTACGTGAAATTACGCTTAGATTAGTCGGCCAATGGCCAGCCTGTGTCGTCATTGTCAGGAACTAAACCACCAATCCTCGTGTGGTTGTGCTAAAAACTACTGAATGACGTCGGCACACCAGGAAGTAGTAGTTCTTTGAAAAAATGTCAACTTTATCGATCCTGACAATGGGAAAAAAACTCTACAAAGGCTGATATGTATGTAGAGGTCCTATACTACCTATCACAAACAGTTGATTAGGGGTAACGCCTTATTTAAAGTTACGTTAAAACAAGGGCAAAGAGTTAAAGAATCTCGTGTATATGCACGTATTCAGTGTGTGTAACAAGACGTATGAGTGCAGCCGTATGTCCAAAAATTATTTCCAGAAATTATGTGCATGCAGCCGTATGTTCAAAAAATTACTAGTAGCCACAACAGTGTATGCTGGGTCATGTAGAACGATGGAACTATACCTAGTCAACTCATGTACTGAGGAGAACTCCATAAAAATGCATGTCATTGCAGTGTGTGTGCTAACAAGCATGTATGAAGGCAGTTCAAGGATGTAAAAACAACTGAAGGCAGTTCAGAGAATGTAAAAACAACTCTGCACAAGGTTTGTCTCACAAGGAAGCCCAAGGGATGCCATCATTTAAACCTTCTAGATCGCTGTGAATTTTGAAAACCCATCTTTGTTCTTTGAGGAACAAGAAACAAGATATATCACTAACATGAGATGGGACAAAAGGCTTTTCTAAAACAGTCCAAGAGAAATCGTTGGCTTGGTGATTTGCCTCGAGAAAGTGGCGTGTTAACCTTGTATTCGTTTTCTTACATCTGAATGTACTCTTGTGCTCAAGCATACGTTGTCTGACTTTTCGAGTACTCATACCCACATATCGAAGTTTGCATGGGCACTCGATCAGGTAAATCAAGTTTTCACTATTACAATTAGTGAAAATCCTTTGTTCCCACGGTGTCTTAGTGCCAATATCTAAAGATTTAGAGTGTTTGGTTTGTGGGCAAATTGAGCATGTGCCGCAAGGGTGGTGTCCCTGGACCGCTGGTAAGTCCCACAGAGTACCAATTGGACGTGGTCTGTCTTCTTGAGGTCTTGTGTGGACCAGTTTATCTCTGAGATTACTTCCTCTCTTTAAGGAAAATAAGGGTAACTGTATCTTTTCTTTACATGAGTTAAGAAGACGCCAATGTTTCTTCACACATTTCTGAATCCCATTAGTTAAAGTACTGAAAGTGTGAACAAAGGTTAACCGATCTAGCGGTGGTTTTACAAAAGGCGGTTCTATTAAGGCCTCTCTGTTGTTGTTGGAGGCCCGTTTGAAATCTTTTTTAATCAAATTTATAGGATATTTCTTCTCAATCAATTGTTCAGTAAGGTTTTGCGCGTGCATCTGGTACTTGTCGGATGTTGAGCAATTGCGCCTTACACGCAAAAATTGTCCGTAAGGGAGATTATCTCTGAGAGATTTAGGGTGTTGGCTGTCATCTCGAAGAAGGGAATTACGAGACATAGGTTTCTTGTAAAGTTCACTTTCTAATCCAGTTGGAGTAGTGAAGATGGATAGATCCAGAAAAGCCAATTTTTCTTTGTGCGCTTCAACAGTGAACTTCAAGAAATTGTTTCTGGTATTCAACCAATGTAAAAAGGAAGAGATCGATGACAGATCTCCACGCCATACTACAAAGATGTCATCGATGTAGCGCTTCCATAATCTGATGGAGTGGAGGAAGGGATTGTCGTGATTGAGCATGTGTGTCTGTTCAAAAGAATGCACATAAAGATTGGCTAGACTTGGAGCGAAAATGCTTCCCATGCTGGTACCTGAAACTTGAAGGTATACAGTATCTTCAAATTTGAAAAAGTTTTCTTTCATAGCCAAATGTGCAAGCGTCATAATAAAGTGAACAGGAGTGATGGAGTCCAAAGCAGTGTCGTTCAAGATGGAGAAGATGGTCTCAAGAGTCTCATCTTGAGGAATAGATGTATACAATGATTCTACATGAAATGATACTAGAAGATCTTTTTCGATATCAAAATCTACCGTAGGTAGTAAGCGTAAGACATCTTTTTTTTTTTTTTTTTTTTTTTTTTTTTAGTGTTTTTTTTTTTTTTTTTTTTTTTGTCCTCATCTATGTCATGACTGCAAAGACCTAGCTGAACAAACAAGACAAAACGGGCTTGTGAGATAGAAGGCAAGCAGACTCAGTGATAAAACTGGTAAGGGATGGCTGCTGACCAAGGAGGGCCCAACCCTTGTGCAATTGCCAAACATACATATACAGCCCGGAGCCAAGATGTTAAGCCGGCAACTGCCAATACAGCCAGAACTGACCATTTGGGCAGGTATGAGCTACGTAAAGCAGCAAAACGTGTCATGGCAAGATAATCATAGGACTGGGGGAAGAAAAAAAAAAAAAAAAAACCCCCGCTACTTACACAATCCAATCTAGCAACAGCCAGAAAGCTCTTTTCCTAGGATTTCCAGACCTGGCCAAATCAAGTTTCGAGATTTGGAAAATTGATGAACACCAGTCAGATAAAGTAGGGGGATCAGCTTCTTTCCAACGCTTGCAAATTTCCCTACGTGCTGCCAACATACAGTAAAAGATAAGATTATTGACTGGAGTCTGAACCGAGTCCAGAATACCAAAGACTACTAGCTTAAGATCTATAATAACTGAAAAACCCAGAGAAGATGTAAGATTCTTGCCAATAGCGTCCCAGTAAGATGACAATTGGGGGCATTCAAAAAACATGTGGGGGTCAGAAGCGGATATAAGACCACATCGGGGACAAGACACCTGAGCGGCTCCAGAAAACTTAGACAGCCTCTGTGGGGAGTAGTATGCCCTATGTATAGTAAATAAGTGATTTCTTCTAAGCCAAGCTGGCTTAACTACGTCCCACATAACTGTGCAGGATTTTATCCAAAGATCATGCAGATTGCAGCTAGATATCACAGAGCCCCAGAGTTGTTCAGGTAGATTAAATTCCCCGTCAAGTTCCTCAAGTATTGAGTTATACCACAGGGAGATCTCCTTTAAGACAGGTGGTTTGTCCATTAGAAGAGATACCAGTTGACTACTGCCCCCAACAGGCAAATTCTTACAACGAGGATTTTGACTATGAAGAGCCTGTGCCCAGCTTGATATTTGAAGAAATTTAAATCTAGAAAAATTGGGACCTATTTTATTGCTCAAGAATTCCCAAGGAAGCAACACCCCATCAGTAAACAGGTGCCCCCAAACTGATATGCCTGCCTCTTTCAAAGGGGCTGATAGTACATCCTTCACCAGGCCGGGGGCACCGGTAAATCCCAAATGGGTGCTCTATCTGAATAGTATCCCAAATTAATCGATGATCTGATGTTAAACCAAGTTTTGGCAAAACTCTGTAACACCTTGAGTTTAACCTTCTTAAAGTACTTGGGATCACCAAACTTAAATAAAAAACCGGACTGCCCAATTCCTTCCACCTCCAACATAGTGGAAAACATTGTCCCTATCCCCTGATCAGATGGCATTTTTAAAAGCATACGGGCATGGGATAACTGGAAAGCCCATGCGTAAATCTGTAGATCAGGTCCTGCTAGTCCCCCCTTCTCACGACGCCGCCTTATTTTTTTCCATGCAATCCTAACATTCTTTTTTTTCCAAATGAAAGAACTAATGTTGGCCTGTAACTTGGACAAAGAAAGTTTATCGAAATATAGTGGAATAGTATTAAATAAAAACGTGAATTTTGGCAGTATGGACATTTTGACCAGATTTGCACGTCCCAGAACTGACAGGGAGAGGTGTCCCCAAGCATCCATTAGTTTCCGACATTCCTTAGCAACCACAGATAGATTAGTAGACGCAATTAAATTGATGTCTTTAACAATTCTTAGCCCCAAATATCTCAAGCTTGTGCTAAATGGTACGGTGACTCCAGTCATATCAGTATTCCAAACCATAATTTCGGTTTTTGAGGCATTCACCTCGTACCCCGAAACATTCCCAAATTCAAGGGCTAGCTTAATGGCAGTGGGAAAGGCAGTATTGATATCTGATGTTAAGATCATAACGTCGTCCGCATACAGGGCCACCTTCCTCTCCCATGCTTTGAACTTAAAGGGCTTGATGGTATCATTATCCCGTAATAACTGAGCGAAGGGCTCAATATACAGATCGAAAAGCAAGGGAGAAAGAGGGCAGCCCTGCCGCGTTCCTCTTGTGATTTTAAAGGACTCGGATAGGCCCCCATTAACCAAAACAGATGCCGATGGACATTGATATAAGAGTCGTATGGCTCTGCAAAAACCTTCACCCACGTTGAACTTGGCCAAGGCTCCCGACAGGTACATCCAGTTGACTCTGTCGAATGCCTTGGTAGCGTCCAACGTGAGGATTGCAAATGGTAAAGAGTTAGCAGTAGCCATATCAATAGCTCCCACCAGATCATAGGTTAATTCAAATAGCTGGCGACCCTTTACAAAACCCTTCTGGTTAGGATGAAGAATGTCAGGGGCAACCTTACCCAGTCTCATAGCCAAGAGAGCGGCAAAGATTTTATAATCGGCATTAAGAATGGAAATTGGACGATATGATCCGCACTCTGAGGGGGGCTTGCCAGGCTTAAGTATTAAAGTGATAGAGGCGTTATTCCAGGAGCTGGGAGGAAGTGCCCCTTCCTGTAGTATTTGGTTGAACAGCAAAACCAGAAAAGGAGAAATCTCTTCCACCAGCTGCTTATATATTTCTACTGGTAGGCCATCTGGCCCTGCCGCCTTGCCACTCTTACTTCCGCAGATTACGGCTACCACCTCTTCCTTCGTAACTGGCATATCTAAAAATGCTCTTTGATCTGACGAGAGCGAGGGCAAGGATATATTATTTAGCCACTCTTTAATATACTCTGGGGAGATAACCTTATCCTCTTGATAGATCTCCTGAAAGAAATCTTTAAATGCCGTTCTAATTTCTGGATCCGACGTTAAGGACCCAGAACCAGAGTTAATCGAATAAATTGTATTGCGAACCTGGTCAGTTCTGGACTTCCAAGCGAGCAATTTGCCAGCCCCTTCACCAAATTCAAATTGGGCCAGTTTACTAACTTCCCATCTGCGAAGCAGGCGTTGCCTTAAAACCGAAGCCAATTGTGTTTTAAGCACCAGCAATTTCTCTTTACTGGCCGAGATAAGGCTAGAATTGTTATTACTACTACTAAGATCGAATTCTGCCTGCGCTAATAAAAGATTGGCTTCGATAGAAGCTACTTCCTGGGTATACTGCTTTCTACGAAATATGACCTTGTTTTTAATCGAACCACGCAGGAAGCATTTAAACGCATCCCATACAGTGTCCGTGGATGCAGTAGCGATGTTAAGTTGCATAAATTCACGTGTCTCCAATTTTAGATAAGCAACATCATCCAATGATGAAAGAAAAATGCGATCGAAAGACCATGATCTGTTAGGGAGCTGCACAATGCCTGCAAGATCTAACTTTACTGCAGAATGGTCCGACAGATGGGAAGGGAGATAACTAACATTCTTTATGGAGCCTTGCAAATTGCGGCTCGTCAAAAAGAAATCGATCCTAGACTGGTGGTGATACTTAAGGTTCCGAAAAGAAAAACCAGTTTGCTGACCTGCCCTTACCCGCCAAATATCAATGTACCCATATTGCTGCATAAGATTAAGTAGTAGCGCTCTAGATTTAGAGAGGACTTGCTGTCGACTCGATGGCGTTTTATCCAGAGCGTAATCAAGCACGATGTTAAAATCCCCTGCGATGATAATAGGTTCAGGGAAGTGCAAAAGCTGTGAAAATAGAGATTCCAATACTGAAGGATCATCTCTATTGGGCCCATAATATCCTACCAGTGTTATTCGAAGACCCCCTATCTCTACCATAGCAATTGCCCATCTACCAGCTGGGTCTACCAGCTGACTAACCAATCTGGTGGTAATAGTTTTCTTAAAGAAAATGGATACACCTCTCACATTAAGCGACTGGGAGGTGCAAACGGGTATATCTATCCACCTGTTATTTTTAACCAAAGCAAGTATCTCGCTCTCTACCAAATGGGTCTCCTGTAGAATAATGACCTGCGCATCAGAATCGCGCAGATATTGTAGGATTCTATTTGCCCTAGGCTTGGTGCGCAGGCCATTAACATTCCAGGAGAGAATCCTAAGGTCACTCATAGCCATAAAATCTAAAAAGAAAAAGCTTACAATTCTTAGCCAAGTTATCCAACATTATGAAAAAAGAACATGTCTGCAACCAATACAAAGATGAGGATCTGTTTCGTTTTTGCGCCCTCCCCCGCCCATTCCCACCCACACCCAAACCCTGACCCAAGCACCCTCCCCCCCACCCATGAGGAACCCTGGTTCTACCTGACCGGATCAAGCCCGGTTTGTGGTACTCCCAGCCCTCTACCGAGCCCACACAGGGCGTCGCTAACTAAATGCTATACTATAGTTATAGAGCAGTAGTCCTCACAAATTCCTTTATAAAGAAGAGAAACCCCCTATTTTATTTTCCTCTTCTTCCCCTTTTCTTGCTATTTTCCTTCCCTTTCCATTTCCCCCTTTGCCTTCCCTTTTTCTTATATTGCCCCTTTTCTTCTCTTTACTCAATTGCTTCCCTTTCCTCCTTTCATTTTTTTTTTTTTTTTTTTTTTTTTTTTTTTTTTAAGCCCTTCCCTTCCCTTTTTTTTTTTTTTTCTCCCCACTTATAGATTAATTTCCACCAAGTCTATCTAAATTAGACTGAACTTGCCCATAAGCACGTGAACCCTTGCTACCAGAACAAAAGAAAGTAGATGGAATCTGTTTTATGGACAAGAGAAAAAATAAATAAAGGAAAATAGAGGAAAGAGGTAAAGGGAAATTGCATTAATGCTTCCAAAGAGATCAAAGATAGAGATGATAAGATAATAGGATAATGAGAACAAGGTCTCAAGAAGGGCACTAAAAGGGCACAAAAAGGACAGGACCGTCCTTAAACCCCCTCCAACGTCCTCAGAAGATCGTCTGCCGCCTGTACTGTTCGAATATTGTGCATTTTGTTATTGATCATAATTTTAAGGGCAGCAGGAAACCCCATCTGAACAGATGCACCAAGCTTTCTAAAAGCCTCCATTCTACCACCTAACTCCCACTGTCTCTCGAGGGTGACCCTTGACAGGTCGGATCGAATTTGAAAAGTAAAACCCACCCCTGTCAGGGATTTTTGCTTAAGTGCAAGGTTGAGGACATGTTCTTTCAGTGAGTAGGTATGAAAGTTCAGTAGAATCTTCCTTGGTTTTATCCGTTGTGGGTTCCGCCTAAACGGCTCTCTGTGTACTCGCTGTATCTCAGATGATAATTCCTCCTCCGATTGGTCCAATTTAAGGGAGTGTTTCAAGAGGGTAACAATGTAGCGCTTAATATCAGATCCTTCGCTACCCTCAGGCACATGCAAAATTCGAATGTTGCTCCGTCTAGCGTTATTTTCAAGGGTCTCCATTCTATCGGCAATAGCAGTATCAACTCTCTTAAGACTCTCAATTTCCTCCTTAGCTTTGTCAAGCTGTGCCGACATGCTAGCCACTGTCTCTTCTAGAACTCCTGTTCTCGTGCAGAGTCCATCGATCTTTGTATCAAGGGATTCACAGTAGTTTCTTATCTCCCGCTGGTTAGATGCGGACTCTTCAAAGCCCCTCTTGATGTCCGCTGAGAGAGTAATGAACATATGCTGAAGGGGGGAATCTGGAACCTCTGGAGGAGAAAGGCCTGCAATCAAACCACTCTTAAGGTTGATAGTGCTAACTGAGTTAGAATTCAAGTGTAACATTTCAATGGCAGGCGAGAGCTCCTGTTGGACAGCGGGATCAAGAACCTGCCCTTCGTCCTTTCCAGTAGGCCTATCTACACCCCCATCCAAGTCAGAAACGCCTGGAACCTCGTTGCTAGAGGCTGAAGGATCATGTTGTAGTACCCTACTAATTTCACCACCAGTAGATGCCCGAAACTGGATAACTTTACGTTTAAGGCCAGAAGCAACCGGTGGAGACGATGGAAGATCCGGCTCTAGCGGGGGTAAATCAGCAGGGGGGGTTGGGCCTACATTAGTTTGCTTGCGGAGCTCCCCAGGATCAATAGACGCCTTAGAGAGATCATTCACAGCTGGGGCTAGAGCCAATGCTAAAGATAAGTCAGCCGCAGGAGTGCAAGCCGCAGGAGTGCAAGCCCTTACAGATTGAGCCAGGGGTGCACCAGACACCAGAGCTACCGATTGAGGAGACAGCTCAGAGGAGCCAGAAAGACCCCCTGCAATTGAAGTGGCCGACATATCAGCCGACATATCAGCCGGTATTAACAAGGAGGCGGAGACAAGGGGAGCCTGTGACAAAAGTTGAGGTTGAGGTTGAGGTTGAGGTTGAGCCAAATCCAATAGTTGAGGAACAACCTTGAAATATGAACGTAGTGAAGGTGTAATTCTTGAGGAGGAATCTAAAAGTGGTTTGGCTGATTTATTCGCCTTAGCTGCTTTTCCTGACCTCTTCGTGTGCTTGGCTTTAACTTCAACGTGCAAATATGAAGAAGTTTTGGAGGGGATCTGGAATTCAGGAGGTTTTGTTTTATGGGAAGGAGCGGTAATTTCACTACCCCCTTTTATTCCACCCTGGAGATCGCTAATGCAATCCAGCTTTGTAACTGAGTTATAGCCACCCTCAACAGCCGGCCCAACAGAGGGCCTCCTGGGCAGCTTACTTAAGCATGTGCGTCTTTTTTCTGCCTTATTTTTAAATCTCTCTCCCAAAGATTTAGTTATAAATAACCCCTTATTAGTAGGAGACAAAGATGTTTCTATCTTTTGGGAGTAAACCGTGCGTGCGTTGGCTCTAGCAGTGGCTCTCGTAGTGACCCTCGCGGAGTTACTAACCCCCGCCACCCCGACTCTAAAGCAGAGATTACCTGGCACCTGTAAAGGGGGCCTCTCTGAACTCCCAGCTGCGTGGAGCAACTCCTCACAAATAAATAACCCCCTGTCAGGGATCTTACCCGAAACCTGTTTGTCCGAGTTAAAGCAAGCAGCTGTACACTCAATGTTACTTCCCTCTTGCTGTTTAAAAATAGCACTGCAACGGTGAACACGGGTCCCAGGTCGAAAGTCACGGCGAGAGCTCCACTGTCTCCTCCCACGACAGAGTTCCAGAGCAGCCCGGAACCAGGGCCACAAACTATGCTGATCACGAACTAACGGTGGAGCAACTGAGTCCTCGAGAAATGTTTGCACCACGCCTAACCTCGGAGTCATGGAGGTAGAGAGAGGACTGCCCTGCACAGCTGCTCGACAAACTCAGCTCCCCAAAAAAAGCACCGAAGTAAGTATTTTGTTTAAAAGGACCAAAGCTGGCTCATTAATCTCAGATAGGGGGATCCCCGATTATTCAGAATGCCGAAAAACGATCAGAAAGTCCGAGAATAGCGGCGAGGACACTGCATTTAAACCGACGCCCTGCTGGATTCTCGGAGCAGAGTACCGCGGCAGCTAGCCTGCTGCCGCCATGATCCTCCACCTAACCGCAAGTAATCCAACCATTAGCTAAAGCTTCTTTCACTGCTTCAGTGATGGCTTTTTTAATCCTTTCTGTTGGATCTTGTTGGAGAGGTTGATAAAATCTCCTATCTGCTAGTTGTCTTATACATTCCTGACGATATGGTTGGATTACTTCACAAGAAGCATTGTTTCTGCATACTCCTCATCCGGTGATGCCATACTTTTATACTTTACCTAAAGTACATAAAACTCAACGTCCACCACCAGGAAGACCTATTATATCAGGCCAAGGATCATTATTAGAACCTTTGTCTACTTTCGTGGACCATTTCCTGCGGCCTTTGGTAAAAGATATGCCAACCTATCTACAAGATACCAAAGATGTCTTACGCTTACTACCTACGGTAGATTTTGATATCGAAAAAGATCTTCTAGTATCATTTGATGTAGAATCATTGTATACATCTATTCCTCAAGATGAGACTCTTGAGACCATCTTCTCCATCTTGAACGACACGGCTTTGGACTCCATCACTCCTGTTCACTTTATTATGACGCTTGCACATTTGGCTATGAAAGAAAACTTTTTCAAATTTGAAGATACTGTATACCTTCAAGTTTCAGGTACCAGCATGGGAAGCATTTTCGCTCCAAGTCTAGCCAATCTTTATGTGCATTCTTTTGAACAGACATACGTGCTCAATCACGACAATCCCTTCCTCGACTCCATCAGATTATGGAAGCGCTACATCGATGACATCTTTGTAGTATGGCGTGGAGATCTGTCATCGATCTCTTCCTTTTTACATTGGTTGAATACCAGAAACAATTTCTTGAAGTTCACTGTTGAAGCGCACAAAGAAAAATTGGCTTTTCTGGATCTATCCATCTTCACTACTCCAACTGGATTAGAAAGTGAACTTTACAAGAAACCTATGTCTCGTAATTCCCTTCTTCAAGATGACAGCCAACACCCTAAATCTCTCAGAGATAATCTTCTTCAAGATGACAGCCAACACCCTAAATCTCTCAGAGATAATCTCCCTTACGGACAATTTTTGCGTGTAAGACGCAATTGCTCAACATCCGACAAGTACCAGATGCACGCGCAAAATCTTACTGAACAATTGATTGAGAAGAAATATCCTATAAATTTGATTAAAAAAGCTTTCAAACGGGCCTCCAACAACAACAGAGAGGCCTTAATAGAACCGCCTTTTGTAAAACCACCGCTAGATCGGTTAACCTTTGTTCACACTTTCAGTACTTTAACTAATGGGATTCAGAAATGTGTGAAGAAACATTGGCGTCTTCTTAACTCATGTAAAGAAAAGATACAGTTACCCTTATTTTCCTTAAAGAGAGGAAGTAATCTCAGAGATAAACTGGTCCACACAAGACCTCAAGAAGACAGACCATGTCCAATTGGTACTCTGTGGGACTTACCAGCGGTCCAGGGACACCACCCTTGCGGCACATGCTCAATTTGCCCACAAACCAAACACTCTAAATCTTTAGATATTGGCACTAAGACACCATGGGAACAAAGGATTTTCACTAATTGTAATAGTGAAAACTTGATTTACCTGATCGAGTGCCCATGCAAACTTCGATATGTGGGTATGACTACTCAAAGTCAGACAACGTATGCTTGAGCACAAGAGTACATTCAGATGTAAGAAAACGAATACAAGGTTAACACTCCACTTTCTCGAGGCAAATCACCAAGCCAACGATTTCTCTTGGACTGTTTTAGAAAAGCCTTTTGTCCCATCTCATGTTAGTGATATATCTCGTTTCTTGTTCCTCAAAGAACAAAGATGGGTTTTCAAAATTCACAGCGATCTAGAAGGTTTAAATGATGGCATCCCTTGGGCTTCCTTGTGAGACAAACCTTGTGCAGAGTTGTTTTTACATTCTCTGAACTGCCTTCAGTTGTTTTTACATCCTTGAACTGCCTTCATACATGCTTGTTAGCACACACACTGCAATGACATGCATTTTTATGGAGTTCTCCTCAGTACATGAGTTGACTAGGTATAGTTCCATCGTTCTACATGACCCAGCATACACTGTTGTGGCTACTAGTAATTTTTTGAACATACGGCTGCATGCACATAATTTCTGGAAATAATTTTTGGACATACGGCTGCACTCATACGTCTTGTTACACACACTGAATACGTGCATATACACGAGATTCTTTAACTCTTTGCCCTTGTTTTAACGTAACTTTAAATAAGGCGTTACCCCTAATCAACTGTTTGTGATAGGTAGTATAGGACCTCTACATACATATCAGCCTTTGTAGAGCTTTTTCCCATTGTCAGGATCGATAAAGTTGACATTTTTTCAAAGAACTACTACTTCCTGGTGTGCCGACGTCATTCAGTAGTTTTTAGCGCTACCACACGAGGATTGGTGGTTTAGTTCCTGACAATGACGACACAGGCTGGCCATTGGCCGACTAATCTAAACGTAATTTCACGTACACCGTGGTTGTTTAAATGACCACGATTCGAGTCTGCAGTTACCTCCCATACGGATCAGATATATCCCGAGGTACCGACGGAGAGGTAGGCAATACGACTTCTCCTTTGACTTTTTTGCATACAACTCGCTGCGCGCTCCGTTAAGACGGAAGACTAACTAGTAAATGCCTTTGTCCCTTCCGGCTTTTACCCGCAGTCCACCGCATGGTCAGTGTTGTAATCATCCACAGCACGGCTGCACCGCTGTAGTGATTGCCGATGTAGTTCCATTTTGATTACAGACACTCTGTTATGAAGCACACGCTGCGTAACTAGACATACGCTTGAATAACGTTTGAGTGTAGCATTGTCTTTCTGCCTGGGAAGTTTTCAACAGAGTTTTTAACAGAGCTTCCAACAGGGCAGTTGAACGGTGTCCTGTTTTTCTTGATCCTCATTGGGAGCCCTTAATCCCGATGACGATTGGTATCATACTAAATAGTCTCCCTATTTCCAACCACAGCATTACATTCCTTCCCTATTCTTTACAGGGCGGGGCCTCCCTTAACCTGAGTCAGCACCGGGTGAGGTGAGGCTTACTCCTCGTGCTAATCAGGTAAGCACCTTGAAATATGTTATTGGTCTTGTCCAATACTCACCATTTTATTTTGAGAGAGAATGTTTAATGTTGCAATTGTGTTTTTTCTGGTTTTTTCTTCTTTGTTCTGCACAGATAATTCATATATACTGGTTGCACGAAGAGCTGTGGAAATATGGATTTTTCTGGTCAATTATGTCCCCTATCTTGGACCCCAACGGTTCTATGTGCATGTTACAAGTACATGTATGTTCCCTCCAGTTCCAGTTATGAAGACGCAAATACATGTGCGTCCACCGTTAACATGTCCTCTTTTAGATCCGCCATGAATGAGCCGGATATTCCATTCCTAAGTACGAAAGGCCACCGCCTTTATATGGTTCACTTATGCCATTTTACAGTCCAGGCAAGTAGGCCCTGATTCTGTCATCAAGCTTTTCCTGCTCTCTACCTCTGAAGCTCCAGTCCGAGCCTGCATCTGTGACCATGAACTTTGTCTCATCCTCTGCGCGGCTCACGATGCCTGACATCAGCTTGCTGCCTGCCAAGAACTGTATTTCACCTTCGGAAATTATCTGCTCCGCTCCCTGCCCAATGCATTCCTGTCTAGTAGCTTAAAGTAAACATTCTGCCAGCTACCGAGCAAAGGCCCGGCTTCTCTGTCTTTATGCAAGTAATTCATAGCCCTGTTACTATGGAAGAATTCCTGCCCTCGCATCTAGTGTAGACACTTAGACGCTTGTACACGCACTAACAGTCAGTATAGTCAGTATAGAATAAGATTCTACTCCAAGAAGGCCTCTCTTTTGGATAACATAGTTCTTTAAACATAGGATGTTAGATATGATTTGGGATTAGGTTGACTTGACCCTCCAGACATCTGTCGCCACATGTAGAGCTAAATGTCAAGTCCCCTTCACCCCCTAGCTGCACGTCAATCACACGTCATGCTGCTGCGCGCGCATCTCTGCAAAGTATTTCTGCTGACATTGCGAAATTATTTCATAGGTCCACCCATATGTAACATCACAACCAATGAGGTTTCCTTGTTACTCCCAATTACGCCTCCTTCAGCTACGCATGTGAAATGTTATCTTTGCTATCAATTGTTACGCCTCTTGCATTTGCTTCGCTGTAATGCCTATTGTATAAAAGTTATTAATTATCAATAATGTATGTACTTCACTTCCTGAGCCTCCGTGGTGATGGAACCTGGAGTCCACGATTTCGAAATCGTTTATTGGAATAAAGCCCGTTCTTAACCTCTAATACCACGGATTCTGCCTCTTATTTATTGAGCTATTTTTATTATGTTCTGTATCAAATTAAGTCCCGGTAATTAAATTATTTACCACATAAATGGCGCCCGAATAGGGACACTTTCTCATCTCACGCGCCGGCGGTGCGTTGCAGGCCCGGTCTCCTGCCACAGCTGGACGGACAACAACGCGTACCAGCAGGATTTCCTGTATCTCCCTCCGGTCAAGCGGGGGCGACTGAGGCTGCGATCAACACCCAGACGAGGCGGTGAGAAGTGCGAAGTATCCCGACCAGAGCCTAGCTGAGAGAGCAAGATCCGAGGTATACAGAGGCCCACCAGGTTTCCGATGTCCTGAAGTGTCCGAAGTTGTCGAGTCGAGTCCAGTCCGGTCCAGTTCAGTTCAGTTCCGTTCCGAGGCCTTCCGTTCCGAGCTACCCGGTGAGTACCATTACTGGGGAGGCGTTCTGGCGTGCACATAAGTTGTGCCGGTCCAGACGGGTTTGGGTACACAAATCCGGTCTGCACTGTTTTAGCAGTGTATCTGTACTGTTTAGCAGTATATCTAGTATATCAAGTATATAAATTCAGAATAATTCAGTTAAATGCCGAGTATTATGTTTAGTGATTAAGTTTTTCTTAGATCATCGTCATCATCACCGTTGCTCATTTAAATGTTAAATGTTAAATGTTAAATGTATTGATATGTACTGCATATTGTGGTGTGAATGACTGTTCATTATCGTGGTTTATTGTATTAAGTTTGCTCAAAACCAAGTATCAGACCAGTTCTCAATATGCCGCTCTTTTCGAAATTAAGACAGATCACAACTAGAAAAGGGGTACTCGAAGAAGCTGTTCCTATTCCTCCTAGGGACACTCCAGGGTACTTCATGTATCATAAACACGGCCTAGACGCTATATTATTTCTTGATTTATGGGTAGACTACACTAAGGAATTACCAGAAAGTCAGAGGTGGCCCGCAGCTGGGACCTGGGATGCAGAGTGCATCGTGAAAGTAGAGGAAGAATTATGGAAAAAGAAAGCTAGACAATCACAGAAAGACGCCATTGAATTATGGCGTAAAGAATCGTATAGACGAACAGAAAAAGCACGTAGACAGGAAGAGAAGAGTAAGGAGAATTCAAATAAAGTCCGAGAAAATCTATTAATTGAAGAAGGTACACGAGTGAAATCAGAACAAGTAGACAGACAAAGAAATGCCCTTATGAAGGGTATGTATCCCCTTCTGGCCGAGGGATTACCTAAGGCTACTCCGGGGATACCAAAAGACTTGCCACCCCATTATTTCCAATAAAAGTACATCCTAAGGGGCATCCTAGAACCGCAGAAGATGTTTTTCTTTCCTCATATTTAGATGACGCAGCTCCCGAGTATGCTAACCCCGCCCCACATAGACCGTTGGCCGGGGAGGTTCAACGCCAAGATCCTGTATCTATATCCTTACAGCATCAAATCCTGACACAAGTTCCGGCAAGCACGTCCGTTTCCACATCTGTTCCTACAGCTACTTCTATAGCTGTGTCCACACCTATAGTTGCTGTATCGCGTTCTACGAATCCTTTCACGCCCGATACTCCAGACGGGGTTACTGGAGGTGCTACCAACATTTTTTCTACGCCACCCAGAGTAAATAAACTTACCTTTCAAGAGTCAGCACATCCGCGTACCCCCAAACTCATAAATGCCCGCACGCTTAAGGAACTTCTTATAGATTGTAGATATGACCCTGTGCCCGGCAAAGAGGACGAAATGATCATGGCATCATTACGTATCAGACGAGCCGCGGTGTATTTAGGGAAGTTACCAGGAATGACTATGCATCTAGATAATATATATCATTATGTCCAAACAGGGCGAGACTCTGAATGTATTAACAGAGCTATGGAATACCAGAAAGTGGAGATACAGGGGGAACTGTTACGTTTCCTCATAAATTGCGTAATCAGAAATCAAGACCGACCGGGGGTAGATCCGGAAATAATGCAAACTCTTACCAGATGGAGCCAGAATATATCAGAAGGGAGACATGATAGGCAAAAATGTATAATAGCCATGTGCAGAAAGATCCGAAAAGAAATAGAACGCCTACACGAAGAGAGATTAGCGGTAGACCAGTTTGAACAAAACGAGGAGGAAGAAGGATCAGGACCGTCCACAGGACAGTCAGAAACGATAGCCTATGTAGGTAGAGGAAGATCTTGTAATAATACTAGATACTTTACTGACCCAATACGTCCGATATGTCCAGATAATAACAGGAATTTCCAAGCACCTATAATAAATATGAGGTCTCCCGAGCATTCGTTCCAAGCCGCTGACAAATTACTGCGAGAACGAAGGGGTTATCATTTACTCGATTCTATGGATGAACAAGAATTAGCCAGGTCAGCCGTTCATTGGGTTGACAGTCCCGGAAAATATGGTGATGATACAGTAGCACACACATTTTTGAACCTCACCCCAGATGAACAGCGTTTAGCTGGGATTTATATGATTCAACAACTTCTTATACTATATAAAAGCCAACATTCAGATCCTGGTCCCTTACCTGATATATTGACTGAATTACTCACGAATAGATGGAGAGGTTCAGGTACTAAGTTAATTAAGGAAATACTAGAATCCAGAAAGCAGTACATTCTTTTTGTATGTCCAGAACATGTTTCATTGCCCATCAAGGAAAGACCGATGTATTACATGGACAGACAGAATCCCTTACGAGAAGTACACCCAATAAAGGGCGAGGACAATCAGTTTAAACGTGTATATGTATATACGCCCATATCGAAAATAGAATTGTTAGAAATGAAGAAAGTGGTACCCAGTCATGACAAAGACCCAGCGGGTTTCCACCGAGAAATTAAAGACATGTTACTCATGGGAGAGTATACCTATCCCGACATTATGACAATATTAAAGGTATTAATGCCTGCTGGCATTTATGAAAAACTCAAGGAAAAAGAGTGGGAGGTAGGAGACCAAAAGATAGATTGGACAGCATTAGAAAATGAAGAAAAGGCCCGAGGTCCAGGTTTGGGGCTTGGGGACAAAACTAAAGCACTGCCAGGTTTACTAGTACAGGTACTGCCACGTTTATTAACTACGAAAAAGGAAGACTGGGGTGCAATCTCAGCCTGTAAACAAAAGCAAGATGAAGACACTAGTGATTTCTATGCCCGATTCGAAAAATGTTTTGGTATAAATAGTGGTATAAAAGCAAGTAGCGAGTCATACCCACATCTGTTTGTGACAAAATTAGTTGAAAATTCCTTGCCCCAAGTGAAGAATAGAGTATTAAAATTCGAGAGTACCTGGCAAGGTAATACCCCATCACAAATGTTACAAATGTTACAGTATCATTACAATAGAATTAGAGAAGAACAAGAACATGAACAAAGACGCATGAAAGACACAAAAATGAAAATGCTAGTCTCCCAGACAGTTCCAGCTGAAGGTCATAAAAAGGGTACGACACAGTCCGGTGATTCAGCAGGACCTGTAAAAGGGACATGCAACTATTGTAAACAGCCAGGACATTACATACACGATTGCCCAGTCCTGAAGCGTAATATCGCCACAGGTATTACAAAAGAAAGACCACGGCCACTTAGACAGGATCAGAATGAACAAGGAGCACCGCAGCATGCACAGGCCATGCCAGCTCCACAACAGTCTATACAGTTTGTGCCAGCCGCACCAGCGCTGCCGGCTGCTGCCACACAAACCACGACACGACAGCTGTACCAGACCGCACAGTATGACTATCCTGATTATCAACGATATGCATGAACCAGCCTAGAGAGGGAAGTTGACTTACCCCTTATCGAGGTCCCTGTAGACCAAGAAGGACCTTATGTACATAGTGAATTATTAGGCCAAGATAGAAAATTTTTACTTGATACAGGGGCAAGTCGAACAACTATAAAACGTAGTGAAGTTCCAGGGGCACCCCTCTCAGGCTCACAGAATATTTCCCTTGGTTTTTCAGGAAAACCTATTGTTAATGAAGTATCACAGCCTCTTCCACTTACGATAGGACCCTTGACCAGAACTACAGATTTATTGCTTACTAAATCATGTCCAGAAAACTTGTTAGGTATAAAAACACTGAAAGCTCTAGGAGCTATAATATGTTGTTCTCCGGAAGGAGTAAGATTGTTTTTACGTGATTTCAAAGGTCATTATGTGTCTCGAGACATGGATTCCCGACTGCAGAATTTGCCCACACATTTATGGGCACAAGGCCCTACAGATGTTGGTTGCATGAACATTACACCATATCGAGTCACACTAAAGGCAGGAGTGGTACTACCACGAATGCGACAATACAAGTTACCCCCAGATGCTGTAATGGCTTTACTGCAAATCGTTGACGAACTTATCGGCCAAGGAGTGGTTGTGGAGACCGACTCCAATGTATGTAATTCACCGATAATTCCGATTCTTAAACGAACTGATCCAAAGGCTCCCCCAGTATATCGATTGGTTATTGATCTGCGCGAATTAAATAAATGTATTGTACCACAATACCCCGTAGTTCCAGACATCTCTTCATTACTGACAGCTATTGATTCCGAAGCAACGTTCTTTACTGTAATTGATCTCAAGAATGCCTTTTTCAGCGTCGGACGTAGCTTTAAATTCACACGCGCACCTCAAGGATTTACAGAAAGCCCCAGCATCTATAGCCAAGCATTGAAACGAGAACTTGACAGTATACACATGCCAGTCAACACTGCTCTGCTTCAATATGTCGATGATCTGCTGATCACCGCCCGAAGCGAACCTGAATGTGAAAAAGCATCACTGACGGTTTTACAATTTCTAGCCGAAAAGGGGCACAAGGTGTCCCCTTCTAAGCTGCAATTCTGTGTCCAGCGAGTTATTTACCTTGGTCACTCGCTGTCCAAGGAGGGAAGGCAGCTTACACCAGATCGCATCCAGCTAATTGCAAATATGCCAATACCCAAGACACAAAAGGAGGTGCGGGCTTTCATAGGCCTCACTTCATATTGTAGGCAGTGGATCCCTCAGTATGCATTTCTAGCAAAACCACTCATTCAATTAACAACACAGGAGGCAGCCACATCGACTGTCCTCCCTTGGACTCAGGAACACACACTAGCTTTTGAAAGCTTAAAGAAAGCTCTATGCCAAGCACCTGTTTTAGCAACACCATGTTACAGAAAACATTTTACACTCTTTGTTACAGAACGAGAAGGTACTGCCTTGTCAGTACTCACACAGGAACAAGCAGGATCACACAAACCGTGTGCTTATTTTTCTAGTACATTAGATCCCGTAGCTCAGGCTCTGCCTGCGTGCCTGAAATCAGTGGCAGCGACAGCTTTAGCAATCAGACAAAACGATGCCATAGTGTTAGGACATCCATTGACAGTCCAAGTACCACATGCAGTAGAGGTTCTTGTGAATCGAACGCAAACACAACACTTGACTATAGCGCGACTTACAGGTTACGAATTAACATTGTTTCAGCCACATATAGAAATCAGACGTTGTAACACATTGAATCCTGCCACACTTTTACCTGTAAATGGAACAGACCCACTAGCTCATGATTGTATTGATGTTATTACAATAACGACGAAACCCAGACAAGACTTGACAGATGTCCTATTGTCAGATCCAGACCTGACGTTGTATGTAGATGGTTCATGTATGAGAACAGGTACAGGAGAGTTAGTGGCCGCTTACGCAGTCACAACAGACACTGAAATTATTGAAACCAAGTGTATAAATACCTTGTCCGCTCAAGCAGCAGAGCTCGTCGCTCTGACACAGGCCTGTATTCAAGCCACAAATAAAAAAGTCAACATATACACTGATTCACGTTATGCATTCGGAGTTGTACATGACTTCGGCGTGCTGTGGCGAGAGAGAGGTTATTTAACTTCTCACGGTGCCCACATTCAGCACGGACCCCTCATTCATGCCTTATTAGATGCAATACATCTACCCATTGCAATATCGATTATGAAATGTAAAGCTCATACGAAAATTACTGATATCATTTCTCAAGGCAATGATCTAGCTGACAGAACAGCTAAACAGACTGCTCAAACTCAAACATCCGACATGACAAAGACAATAGTCCAGACACCAACACATTGCATGATGGTTAAGGATCCCGCTCTTGATGTAATTGACATACAGACACATGCTACTCCAGACGAAATAAGGAAATGGACTGAATTAGGAGGGATCCAAACGGATCAAGGATGGATGACGAAGGAAAAATCTGTGTGGTTCCTTCCTGATTCAATGGTCCAAGTCATTATTAACACTGTCCATAGTCCAGCGCATCTAGGAGAGAAAGCTATGCTAGACAGCATTCAACATATTTGGTTTAACAAGCATTTACGAGCAGCAGCGAAACAAAAAGTTCGTACCTGTATGATCTGTTGTCAGTTCAACCCAGGAAAAAGCATTCCCGTAGAGCAGGGTGGATTTCAGCCTCCTGACCACCCTTTTGAAATTCTCCAGATGGATTATATCCAGATGGAACGATGTCGAGGATTCAAATATGTTCTCGTAGTTGTCTGTGCTCTTTCCCGTTGGACAGAGGCGTACCCGGTTTCAGATTACACTGCCCCGACTACTGCCAAACAGTTAGTTCGAGAATTCTTCCCACGATACGGTTTACCATGTGCTGTCTACTCAGATAACGGCCAGCCGTTCTCATCCGAACTAATGAAACACGTTTCACTTTTGTTAGGTTATCAGTGGAAATTCCACTGTGTCCGACACCCCGAGGCAGCAGGTCTCGTGGAAAGACATAATCAAACTTTGAAAATCAGATTGTCCAAAATATGCAGGGAAAAAGGTGTCGACTGGGTAGTAGCATTACCAGTTGCACTCTTTTACATGAGAATGGTAGCACACTCTCGAACAGGGCTATCCCCGTATGAGGTGATCTTTGGCAGACCACCAAATATGTGGGGGACGCCTATACCACGTAAAATAACTGATATTGACTGTAATATGCTGACAGATTATTTGGCTTCCTTGATGTCTGCACTACAATCTTGTCGTTCACAGGTAGCTGCAGCTTTTCCTGACAACACTGAGGTGAAACCCCATGACGTAATTCCGGGGGATCTCGTTTTAGTGAGGAACTTTGATCGAAAGACTCAGCTGGATCCTAGGTGGAAGTCGCCTCAATTGGTCTTACTCACCACAAGGACAGCCGTGAAGATCGAAGGCAGAAAAGGCTGGGTACATTCAAGTCATATCAAGAAATTTTATGGACTACCATCAGATATAAAAACTACACCTCGTGTGTCTTCACCCATTGACTCAAAACTTCCTTTGGTTGACTCAGGTAGTCACGAACATTATAAACTAAAACTCAGATCTAATCAGTCAGGAAATTTGATTGTTTAAGTCCTCTCCAAGGTGAAGCGGTTGAATTTGTCTCTGACATGTATCCCTTAGATCTGAATAGAGAAAGAACCCGAAAAATGTTGAAACGACATACATACTGTAAATCACTGCGTAGTCATTGCACAGTGACGTTATTGATTTTGTTTTTCCTAAGTCTTTTAATAATTACTGCAAGTATATTGTTGCACATATGTTATCCTATTTCTAGACATGTTTATAATATTACTGCTGAACATTCTTTTAGCGAATTACCTCCGCATGAATTGTCATACAGATTTGCGCTGCGCAATAACACTTTTATTAGTATGTTACATCATTCCCATCAGGTTAGCAATGCTACAAATTGTTGGATATGTGGCCGACTCCCTCCCTATCAGAACTATAAAGGAATTCTACCTCTTTTTCCATACCCGTTCACACACAACGGCTCCTGTGGAGCATGGTTTAGTTTACTTAATTCCCAAGATTCGAACTCTGCAGTTTATCAAGACAATGGGGTATGGGGAAATCTGAACTTAGTTTTACTTAAAGTCTGCCACCCCAACAAGGAGGGACTTCCCAAAAGAACAGGAACTGATCTAGAAAATGAAGTATATGGATTAGGTAATTTTACGCTTAATCTCCTGATCTTGAATGTCGAATCCGAAGCTAATCCAAGTTTGCCCGCCATGTCAGTATTTCCAGTAAAAGGTGAATTATGTGTAAGAAAGAATGGTTCCATACATATGGGCCATAGTAGATGCACCACTGTAATAGAATTCAGTGATCAAGGCAAGTCGACATTTAGAGCTTCCCGCCATTCCTATTTTATATGTGGTCAGACGGCATATGTACGTTTGCCTCTAGATTGGGATGGTACCTGCTACATTGGATTCCTTTTGCCACCTGTTTTTCTAGCTCCTCCTGATTATCACAGAAATACTCATTTAGTACACAATAGAGAAAGGAGAGATCTCCCAATAGTCGATTACACTGAAACAGCATGGGAAAAATACACAGATTTCAATAAAGGTCTCTTTCCCTATATAGGTACCGTTACTAATAGTAAGCTGATACGTAGATTAACTAGAACACTGGAAGCAGTAGTGAACGAAACTATTTCCGCCTTAGGCAATTTAACAGAAGAGCAGTCTGCTATGCGGATTGTTGTGCTTCAAAATCGTCTTGTCCTTGACGTCATCCTGGCCGATAGGGGCGGAGCTTGTAGGGTCATCGGATCAAGCTGTTGCGTATTCATACCAGAAAATTCGCCATCTGTATATAAAGCCATAACCCACCTTCATAAGATTGTAAGCCAGATACACCAGAATCCAGGCACCTGGACTTGGTTCGGTTGGTTTTGGAGCGTGTTATCAGCCTGGGGATGGAGAGTTCTATCCTTCCTAGGTATTGGCCTTCTCATACTATTCAGTTGCTGCTTATGCCTGCAATGTGGACCAGCGATTTGTGGTCTGTGTGCCACATCGTGCATTCCACATCAAGATTTTCATTCAAGATCCCGGAAGAAGAAAGAAGAACAAATGATGCTATATGAACAGATCAATGGATTAATGAAGATTGATATCTCTTGATGGGCAAGTAGGGGACAAGGAGGGAATGTGGAAATATGGATTTTTCTGGTCAATTATGTCCCCTATCTTGGACCCCAACGGTTCTATGTGCATGTTACAAGTACATGTATGTTCCCTCCAGTTCCAGTTATGAAGACGCAAATACATGTGCGTCCACCGTTAACATGTCCTCTTTTAGATCCGCCATGAATGAGCCGGATATTCCATTCCTAAGTACGAAAGGCCACCGCCTTTATATGGTTCACTTATGCCATTTTACAGTCCAGGCAAGTAGGCCCTGATTCTGTCATCAAGCTTTTCCTGCTCTCTACCTCTGAAGCTCCAGTCCGAGCCTGCATCTGTGACCATGAACTTTGTCTCATCCTCTGCGCGGCTCACGATGCCTGACATCAGCTTGCTGCCTGCCAAGAACTGTATTTCACCTTCGGAAATTATCTGCTCCGCTCCCTGCCCAATGCATTCCTGTCTAGTAGCTTAAAGTAAACATTCTGCCAGCTACCGAGCAAAGGCCCGGCTTCTCTGTCTTTATGCAAGTAATTCATAGCCCTGTTACTATGGAAGAATTCCTGCCCTCGCATCTAGTGTAGACACTTAGACGCTTGTACACGCACTAACAGTCAGTATAGTCAGTATAGAATAAGATTCTACTCCAAGAAGGCCTCTCTTTTGGATAACATAGTTCTTTAAACATAGGATGTTAGATATGATTTGGGATTAGGTTGACTTGACCCTCCAGACATCTGTCGCCACATGTAGAGCTAAATGTCAAGTCCCCTTCACCCCCTAGCTGCACGTCAATCACACGTCATGCTGCTGCGCGCGCATCTCTGCAAAGTATTTCTGCTGACATTGCGAAATTATTTCATAGGTCCACCCATATGTAACATCACAACCAATGACGTTTCCTTGTTACTCCCAATTACGCCTCCTTCAGCTACGCATGTGAAATGTTATCTTTGCTATCAATTGTTACGCCTCTTGCATTTGCTTCGCTGTAATGCCTATTGTATAAAAGTTATTAATTATCAATAATGTATGTACTTCACTTCCTGAGCCTCCGTGGTGATGGAACCTGGAGTCCACGATTTCGAAATCGTTTATTGGAATAAAGCCCGTTCTTAACCTCTAATACCACGGATTCTGCCTCTTATTTATTGAGCTATTTTTATTATGTTCTGTATCAAATTAAGTCCCGGTAATTAAATTATTTACCACAGAGCCATACACCACGAAGGTTGTATTTTATACACTTACTATTAATTTTTGTCACATTTATTGTTGCAGTAGCAATACAAGTACATTATAAGGTCCTGAAGAAAGCCATTTGACCATGGGGTCAAGAAGGCTGAAACATGTCGACCGTATTGTCACACAGCCTATTTGTTAAAAGCTGTTTTTGCACCAATTTTTAAACAAAGGATTAGTAGGAATATCCTGAATAAAACTTCTTCTTTCCTCTAAATCCTTTTTTAACCTTCACGTTTCTGCACTGCACTGTTCATATATCATTTTCGGTATATATTTACATATTTTTGACTAAGCCAGTGATCTTTGCTGTCTTCTTTTTTCCCCCTTCCCGGGTTACATTCAGGTGCTCTGGTTGACACCTACACCACACGCAACACCCCTTGCTGGAGAGGTTTATTGTGGTGGGAAGGTTGGATATCCAGATGATGATACTGACCAATCACTGGTTATTGATGGAAATCCTTTATAGTCAAATAGTACTTTAAAGTTTCTCTCCTACCTTTTGCATTTGTCTTTTCTGTTGTCTCTCTCTAACACATAGACCATCAGACTTTTTTGATTTATTGATTACTGAACAGGGGATTGAGTCTGTTTGGTCTTTAAACAATCCCTTGGACCCTCCCTAACTGTTTTCTAGATTACGTGATTTGCCCAGAATCACAGGATGTTCAGCGTCATTACCGAGACTCAAACCCAGTTCCCCAGGTCCGAGGTCGAGTGCCCTAGCCGTTAGGCCAACTCCTCTCGGTGTAGCCACCCCTCTGTCGTGACCCTCCCATAGGTGGGTCCCCAGAGTTTATCCCACCCCTTCCTTGGGTATAAAATAGGAACCCCTGGCTACAGGACTTTAGATTTACCTGGACGAAACTCTACTACAGAATCCCAGAACTTCAACTATCTACACAATGTTTGATGACCGAAGAATCTCCCTTGGAGTAAAGGAGTTACTCCCCTGCAAGGTAGGCACCAAAGACGCATCTGTCCGGTTTGCAACTATGCAGCTCCAGAAGGACTCCGAAGATATTGCAACACAGGAGGTGGGTTTCCAAGCTTCCCTAGGCCGATCCCTTCTCTCAGCAAACCTGAGATCCAAAGCCCTCGTGGGGACCGTGCAACCCGAACCCCTAAACCGTGCACATTTGCAGCAGCATATGCTTTTTGGTGATCCCTGAGGCTGTGCTTTGAGCTTCTTGTAGTCCAGACCCCGTGCAGTGATTCCACCGAAGATTACTGGCCTACACTCCACGAGTGTCTTGTGGGCTGGTATTTAGTGATTCCTCTCGAGGTCCCTTCGCGATCCCTTGTCCGTCAACTTGTGGGTACCTGAGAAGGGTACTTTAACTTTCAAAGGGCTTACCTGGTTGCTCCAGACGTGCCCTGACTCTCCATTGCTTGGGGAGTCCCCAGGACCTTGCTGCTCCACACCAAAGCATCTTTACTCTAACCGTGTGGATCACAGTTGCCAAGGCTTGTTGGTCTCTAATCCAGACACTGGCCCCCAGCACTCGACATCCTTCATGGGACAGCTCGCCTGCGGATTTTGGTCATCGTCGACGTCTCCTGGTCCCCATGGCTGCAGAGTCGAGCTTCACCTCTTCGCACCTGAAACACCTGACATCGGTGGACATTTGTCTATTATGCCCCTGGTCACTGGAAAGTGACCCGGACTCTGTCCCCTCTGCTTTCAGGTTCTTCTCAGCTCCGATCCAAGCTTGGATCACTCCGGACACTTTTCCTCTTCACAGCAGCAGCACTTTGCAGCATCACGCCATTGAGAACAACGAAGATTACCAACACCATTTGACACCTATGTACCCGGCTTCCGTGAGTGAGGTAACACGAGTGCTCCGGTGCTCACGTGGATGCTGGCCTTAGAACCTTCTAAGTTTAAAAGGGTTAGCTCAAAGTCCTCTTCTAAGTGTCCTTAATCTTTAAAATTCCAACCGCGACTTTCCCATAGGATTGTACGGAGCTCGCGGCTGTGTTCTCACACTGCATGCGTCCCCCATGGATCCGCTGTGTCACTACCTTGGGTGGTTCCTTGCGGTCCCAGCGATTCTAAGTGCTCTAGGCACTGTGTCTAGTCAAGTTGTGGTTGTTATAACACTTTCTTAATATATGGGTTGGTCTCCCCCTGAAGCCCACTGTGTATTGTGCTATTTACTGTCGTTCTAGTGTATAAATATTGTGTGCCTTCCTCTCCAATCTCATAAAGAGGTTAGTAGAGAGTGTTTAGTAATAAACTACGCGTAGTGCCTGCAACTTTGGTTGTCGTATGAAACTGCAACGCGCCGACCCCTCTGGTATAGCAGATTTCCATTTGGAGGGTATCGTTACCTGGGGAGAGAGGAGGCGAGAGTGAACTGCCCGATAAGGGGTGCAAAAAATGGCTTGAGCTTTCCGGACAACTGCGGTGGTGTGAGGGTCATCAGCCACATAGTGGGACATCACATGGTGTTGTGCAACACCCCATCACTGTATGGGATTGCTCTGAGGACTCTATCTACCAGCATGCAGTGGACTGGGAGGAGCTGCGCGAGGTGCCGCCGTGTCATTGAGGCGGAAGGAGGGGCAAGTGATCAGCTGACTGGATGTGGTCGCCATTTAAAGATCGTACGAGCTGACCCCCAGAGATGGAATGAGAACATGAAAACTGGCACTGAGGAAAGCTATTGAAGGCTGAAACGCGTCTGCCAGCGTTTCATGGACTCGCAATGCCAGCGCTTTTTTACTAATAAAGCCACTTTGCTGCACTCCGGAGCTGTCCCGCACTCTTTCTTATTGAGAGGGAGTATTGGTTTGATATATATATATATATATATATATATATATATATATATATATATATATATATATATATATATACCTTGTGTGGTTCTCCTTTCATTTGGTCAGTCAGGAGGTTACAATCTTGTAAACCAAGCTGCTTTACATTCCTTTGAGACATAGCCTGAAGGCTGCTCTCCATAGCTACCACTAGGATAGCTTTCAATAAAGGTTGTCTTTAACCTAATCATCAATATGGGTTGTTTGGACTGGTACAAGTTGCCCACTTAAATTAGTGGACAGCATATACCAGGCCAACTTCTCACATTGCTGTGCAGCGGTTGGGATTCAAGCTTGCTATTGCTTTACTAGATAATCTCATTGAGTGACTAACTGAAAACCACTATAGGTACATATAATCAAGACTAGAATAAAGTAAGTTCTATTGAACTTAGAGTTGGGTAAGCCAAGGGTCTAGCACACCCTTTCTCCAACTCAAGAGTTTAGTAGTTCCCACTAGGTTAGGTAGGTGTAACACCACACACCACTAGTATGTCTTCAAGAGCAGAAGCCACTGGGCCTCTGGCAACTAAGTATGACCATATCCCATTCCAAGAATTGATGAGTATGTGTACTGCTAGGAAATTGAAGACAAGGAAAAATCCTAGAACCCAACACCTCATAGAGGCTGTGCTTTTAGATGATCTCAGAAAGACCCCAGGGTCTGATGAGGCAGGCAGGTTGGGTGAGGCAGAAGATGAGGAAAGGCCTGGAAGTGAAAACATCCAGGACCTAGACTCTGATGCTGACCAGGAGGATCAAGATGATTCTAACCTGGACAATCAAATTCTTCCTGAAGGTGAGAGAGAAGGCCTTAGTGGCCCTCTCTTTACCCCACCTGGAAGGGTTAACAGTGTACCAAGAAGGTCTCAGGAATCGACTCATTCTGGTACTTCTGTAGGGACCTCTGTTTCTCATAGGACTACTACCTCTCATAAAAGGGAGTCCTCTTATGAGAGGAAGTGCCAATTGCTTGACTTTGAGAGAGCTAAGCTCAGACTCAAGAGAGAGCAAGTGGCCCTAGATAGGGAATCCCTGGAGCTTCAGAAAGCTTCTCAAAGGTTGGGGATAGAGCCCCATGGTAGCAGCAACAGTGTCCATAGAGGTAGAGAACATACTCATGACCATAGGAACCTGAACAAGATTGTCCCTCCCTACCAGAGTGGGGATGACATCCACAAATGGATAGCTGCACTGGAGAGGGCCTGTAAAGTACAGAGGGTCCCTCAGGAGCAGTGGGCAGTAATCTTGTGGCTCTCCTTTGCAGACAAAGGTAGAGACAAGCTCCTCACTGTTAGAGAAGAGGATGCTGATAATTAGAAAGTCTCGAAGAGTGCTCTGATTGATGGGATTCGCTCAACCACTGAACAATACAGGATCAAGTTCAGAGACACCCAAAAGGCACAGACTCAAGACTGGGTTGACTTTGTAGATTGTGCTACTAAGGCTCTGGAAGGCTGGTTACTTGGCAGTAAAGTGTGTGATTTTAAAGGATTGTACAATTTAATTATGAGGGAGCAGATCCTTAATAATTGTCAAAATCAGTTGTTGCATCAGTACCTGGTGGACTCTGATCTGACCTCTCCCCAAGAATTGGGCGAAAAGGCAGGCAAATGGGTCAGAACCAGGGTGAGGCAGAAGGTCCAGAACCAAGGTGGTGACTCCAAGAAGCAGGATTCTAAAAACTCTGATAAGGGTGGGGAGAAGGGTAAAGACCAGAAGTCTTCTCAAGGGTCCCAAAAATCTGCATCTGGTGAGGAGTCCCAATTTAACCAAGGAAAAGGCAAGAAGAAACCATGGTGTAAAATCTGTAAACAGAAGACCCATTGGACAAGTGATTGTACCAAGTACAAGGACTCAACCCCAGCCACCATTGCCCCCAAGGCAACTGTTCCCCCTAGTTCAGCTCCAAGTGGTGGTACTCAGAATAAGGGTGTAGTAGGGTTAACCCTGGGATCTGAGATGGACTCTGGCCTAGTCAGAGTTCCTACTCAGGCTGTACTGATCTGTGACGGAGGCATGGATATGGCCTCCCTATTTGTCAGTCCCAGTAATCTGAGCAAAAACAGACAGCAGCCTTTGATAAATGGAAAAGAGGCCTTGGCATTCAGGGACACAGGAGCAAGTGTTACAATGATGACAAAAGATCTTGTAGCTCCTGAGCAAATCATACTTGGTGGGATATACCAAGTGACCAATGCTACCAATATCAGGACAGACCATTCCTTGGCATTTGTTAATTTCACCTGGGGAGGGGTAGCTGGCCCTAAGAAGGTTGTGGTAAGTGCCGACCTCCGTGTTGAATGCTTGCTTGGCAATGATTTAGAAACTTCAGCTTGGGCTGAAGTGGAGCTCAGGACTCATGCAGAAATGTTGGGAATCCCTGCAGATGTGTTTGCTATGACCAGGTCACAGGCAAAAATGTCTAACACTGAACAGGCTCTGGATTCTGGAAGAATGAACCAGGCGCCTTCCAAGAAAAGGAGCAGTAGGGGTAAGGCAGTGTCTTCCCCCCAGACTCAAAAAGCAAATCAGTCTCTTGAGGGAGATGATCTCAGGCCTGAAGAAAGAACTGTCCCAGATGAGCTTGCACCTGATCAGGTTGAGTTTTTGGGGGCAGGGGGGCCTTACAGGGCAGATCAGAGCCAGGAGCAGCTGAGCTGCCCTTCTCTTGAACCCCTCAGAAAGCAAGCTGCTGATGAGGCTGCTGGGAGTGCTAGTGGATCCCATAGGATCTATTGGGATGAGGGACTCCTTTACTCAGAGTGTAGAGACCCCAAGCCTGGTTCCACCAGGAGGTTGGTTATACCTCTGAAGTCGAGGGGCTTCCTATTGACCCTAGCACATGACATCCCTTTAGCAGGTCACCTAGTCCAAAACAAGACTTGGGACAGAATTGTCCCTCACTTTCATTGGCCTCACATGTCTGAAGACACCAAGGAGTTGTGTCGCTCCTGTGTCACCTGTCAAGCCAATGGTAAGGCATGTGGTACAACAAAGCCCCCCCTGATACCACTACCTGTGGTGGGGGTTCCCTTTGGTAGGGTTGGGATTGATTTAGTTGGTCTCTTGGATCCTCAAACAGCATCTGGGCACAGATTTATACTGGTGGTGGTGGACCATGCCACTAGGTATCCAGAAGCTATTCCCCTGTGGTGGCAAGAGCCCTCTTGGGGAACCTTTTCCAGAGTGGGTTTCCCTAAGGAGGTAGTATCCAACAGAGATGCAAACTTCATGCCTAGTTACTTGACTGCTATGTGGAAGGAGTGTGGAGTGAATTACAAATTCACCACCCCTTATCACCCACAATGTTATGGGTTAGTTGAAAGGTTCAACAAAACTCTAAAGGGCATGATTAAAGGTCTCCCAGAAAAGCTCAGGCGCAGATGGGACATACTTTTGCCCTGCCTTCTCTTTGCCTACAAAGAGGTTCCACAGAAGGGAGATGGTTACAGCCCATTTGAACTTCTGTTTGGACATCCAGTTAGGGGTCCATTGTGTCTAGTGAAGGAGGGATGGGAGTTACCTCTCAAACCCCCTAAACAGGATATCGTGGACTGTGTACTTGGTCTCCGCTCCAGGATGGCTGAATACATGAAGAAAGCAAATAAAAACCTTGAGGCTAGCCAGGAATTGCAAAAGACCTGGCATGACCAAAAGGCTGTGCTGACTGTTTAAGAGGCAGGGCAGAAAGTATGGGTGTTGGAGCCTTTGCCCCAGCAGCCCTCCAAGACAAATGGAGTGGCCCCCATACCATAATTGAGCAGAAAGGAGAGGTTACCTATCTGGTGGACCTTGGAACTCCCAGGAGCCCCCATAGTGTGCTCCATGTCAACAGGCTCAAACCATATGTTGACTGGGCTGACATGGGCTTGCTCGTGGCTACTGATGAAGGACAGGAGGAAGAGAGTGATCCTCTCCCTGACCTGCTCTCACAGAACCCTGATGATGGTTCAGTAGATGGTGTAGCCTTGGCAGGCAGCCTCACTGTCCAGCAACAAACTGATTGCAGAAAAGTTCTCAATCAGTTTAGACATATGTTTTCACTGACTCCAAGTCAGACTACCTGTGCACTCATGAAGTAGACACTGGGGACAGTCTGCCCGTTAAAAATAAGATTTACAGGCAACCTGACGATGTCAGGGACTGCATCTGGGCTAAAGTCCAGATGATGTTGGAATTGGGAGTTATTGAACCCTCAGATAGCCCTTGGCTAGTCCAGTAGTCTTAGTGCCCAAACCTCACACCAAAGATGGTAAGAGAGAGATGAGGTTGTGTGTAGACTACAGCGGTCTCAATGTAGTCACTAGGACTGATGCCCATCCAATCCCTAGGGCAGATGAGCTTATAGACAAGCCTCAGCCAAGTTTCTGAGCACATTTGACCTAACAGCTGGCTACTGGCAGATCAGATTAGCTGATGATGCAAAGCCAAAGACAGCGTTTTCTACCCTTAGTGGGCACTACCAATTTGTGGTAATGCCCTTTGGTTTAAAAAATGGACCTGTCACTTTTCAAAGGTTGGTGAACAAAGTCCTTACAGGCCTGGAAGCCTATAATGCAGCATATCTGGATGATATTGCTGTCTTTAGCTCCACCTGGGAGAATCACCTGGTCCACCTAAGAAATGTTTTGGAGGCCCTGCAAAAAGCAGGCCTAACTATCAAGGCCACTAAGTGCCAGATAGGGCAGAGTCAGGTTGTGTACCTGGCCCACCTTGTGGTTCAATCATTGTAGAGCAAAATCCAGACCATCATGGACTGGGTTGCTCCAACCACCCAGACTCAGGTCAGAGCTTTCTTGGGCCTGACTGGGTACTATAGAAGATGTGTCAAATGTTATGGATCCATAGTGACCCCTGTGAATGACTTAACTTCTAAGAAAATGCCCAAGAAAGTTTAGTGGACAGTCAGCTGTCGAAAGGCATTTGATGACCTGAAGCAGGCCATGTGCACTGCTCTCATTCTGCAAAGTCCTAACGACTCCAAATAATTCACTATCCAAACAGATGCATCTGAGTTGGGGGTAGGGGCTATGTTATCACAATTGAATGATAAGGGTCAGGATCAGCCAGTAGCTTTTATTAGCAGAAGGCTGACCCCCAGAGAGAAACGTTGGTCAGCTATTGAGAGGGAGGCCTTTGCTGTGGTTTGGGCTCTGAATAAGCTGAGGCCATACTTGTTTGGCACTCACTTCATTGTTCAGACAGACCATAAGCCCCTCTTCTGGCTAAAACTGATGTGGGGTGAAAACCCCAAACTTTTGAGGTGGTCAATTTCCCTACAGGGGATGGACTATACAGTGGAACATAGACCTGGGAGTAACCATGCCAATGCAGATGGACTCTCCAGATATTTCCACTTAGAACATGAAGACTCAACTGGTTAAGGTTAGTTTAATGTCCTTACGTTTGGGGGGAGGAGGCTGTGGAGGAGAGTAGGATCTGCTTCTTTATAGTTACCCCCACTTTTTGCTGATGTTTCACTGTTTTCAACTTAGTCTGGCTGGGATCCTGCTATCCAGGACCCCAGCCTAGCTGCTTTCTCTCTAAATTGATTGCATGTAATTTAGGTACAATTCAGATTGGATTCTGGGGTACCCTTATAAGTCCCTAGTAAATGTTATACAATGTACCCAGGGCATAGGTACCACAGAGGCCTACCAGGGGCGGAAGCATGTATTATGCCACCCCTGGGAAGCCGCCCAAAATGACACCACAGGTCTGTTACTGCAGCCTGGGTAAGGTGGTGCATATCACTATATATATACACACATATAAACCTATAAGTCACTCCTATGGCAGGCCTTATCAATCCTGAAGGTAGAGTGCTTGGTTCTTATGTGAGAGGATGCCCCTGAATGAGCAGAGCCCCTCTGCAGCCTTCGGAACCTCTATTCCGGGGTTGTTTGCGATGCAGCCATACCATATACTCTTAAGTGCGTTATAACCTCGCGGTAAATGCTAACTTTAAAACGGCTGCATGGAAACATGTTGTGTTTGGTGTCAAACACCTTGGAATTATACCTTCACACCATTAACTGGTGTGGGAGGCATGATTCCACCCTACTAGAGGGAGAAATATGACCGCACTGGTACACCCGGTACCAGCTTTGCAAGCCCTAGCATCATAAAATGGATGCTGCTAGCCACAGACACGAGTCTGCCCTCCTGCTGCTGGACGAAACTCCTGTAGGGGACGGCTGGACAATAGATTTCCTGTCACAGGGAGGTTTGACCACCTCCCAGAGAGGCTTTAGTGTATTGGGGCTGGGTGGGTGCACTTTGAGAGTGCTTTGATGTCTGCACTGGGGCACATTTGGTGTCCCTGTGCATAGTCCAGCCCAAACTGGTTGCAGGGGCTATCAGCCCCTGCTCTGGCGCAAAACTGGACAAAGGACATGGGTGTAGCCACCCCTCTGTCCTGACCCTCCCTTAGGTGGGTCCCCAGAGTTTGTCCCAACCCTTCCTTGGGTATAAAGTAGGAACCCCTGGCTACAGGACTTTAGCTTTACCTGGACGAAACTCTGCTACAGAATCCAAGAACTTCAACTATCTACGCGACGTTTGATGACCGAAGAATCTCCCTTGGAGTAAAGGAGTTACTCCTGTGCGAGGCAGGCACCAAAAATGCATCTGTCCGGTTTGCAACTACGCAGCTCCCGTAGGACTCAGAAGATATTGCAACACAGGAGGTGGGTTTCCAAGCTTCCCCGAGGCCGATCCGTGCTCTCAGCAAACCTGAGATCCAAAGCCCTCGTGGGGACCATGCAACCCGAACCCCTGGAAACCGTGCACATTTGCAGCAGCATATGCTTTTTGGCGATCCCTGAGGCTGTGCTTTGGGCTACTTGTAGTCCAGACCCCGAGCAGTGATTCCACTGAAGATTACTGGCCTACACTCCACGAGTGTCCCGTGGGCTGGTATTTAGTGATTCCTCTTGAGGTCCCTTCACGATCCCTTGTCTGTTGACTTGTGGGTCCCCGAAAAGAGTACTTTAACTTGTTGCTCTAGGCGTGCCCTGACTCTCCATCGCTTGGGGAGTCCTCAGGACCTTGCAGGTCCACACCGAAGAATCTTTACTCTAACCGCGTGGGTTTCAGTTGCCAAAGTTTGTCGGTGTCCAATCCGGACACCGACCCCCCTAGCACTCAACATCCTTCGTGGGACAGCTTGCCTGCGGACTTTAGTCATCGTCGACGTCTCCTGGTCCCCGTGGCTGCAGAGTCAAGCTTCACCTCTTCACACCTGAAACACCCGACATCGATGGGCATTAGTCTATCGTGCCCCTGGTCACTGGCAAGTGACCCAGACACTGTCCATTCTGCTTTCAGGTTCTTCTCAGCTCCAATCAAGGCTTGGATCACTCCGGACACTTTTCCTCTTCACAGCAACAGCACTTTGCAGCATCACACCATTGAAAACAACGAAGATTCCTGACACCATTTGACACCTATGCACCTGGCTTCCCTGGGTGAGGTAACACGAGTACTCCGGTGCTCACGTGGGTGCTGGCCTTAGAACCTTCTAAGTTTGAAAGGGTTTGCTCAAAGTCCTCTTCTAAGTGTCCTTAATCTTTAAAATTCCAACTGCGACTTTCCCAAAGGATTGTACGGAGCTTGCGGCTGTGTTCTCACACTGCACGCGTCCCCCGTGGGTCCCCTGTGCCACTACCTTGGGTGGTTCCTTGGGATCCTAGTGATTCTACGTGCTCTGGGCACTGTGTCTAGTCAAGTCGTGGTTGTTATACGACTTTCTTAATATATGGTTTAGTCTCCCCCTGGGGCCCGCTGTGCATTGTGCCATTTACTGTTGTTCAAGTGTATAAATATTGTGTGCCTTGCTCTCTAATCTCATAAAGAGGTTAGTAGAGAGTGTTTAATAATAAATACATATATTTGACATATATACCTTGTGTGGTTCTCCTTTCATTTGGTCATTCAGGAGGTCATAATGTGGTAAACCAAGCTGCTTTACATTCCTTCGATACATAGCCTCAAGGCTGCTCTACATAGCTACCACTAGGATAGCTTTCAATAAAGGTTGTCTTTAACCTAATCATCAATAAGGGTTGTTTTGACTGGTACAAGGTGCCCACTTTAATTAGTGGACAGCATATACCAGGCCAACTTCTCACACCCCCATCATTCCTAACGAACTGACGTTCTTAACGTGTATTGGTCTTTCCCTCGCTGGTGACCGCTTGCTCTTCACCAAATAAATTCTCTAATCATTTATTGTTGATATAAGAACAATTGCAGTGTGTCTAAATAATAGCGACATACTTCACATGTCCACCCTCAATTAATCCTCCCAGTGGATACGTGAGCTCACTTCCGGGTCAAATCTGTGCACTACTTAAGATGGTGGCGTTTCCTGCTCGCTTTCACACCGCTGGAACGTTATGTGCACGGATCTATCCTGGGACCAAACGAGAGTGCACAGATAGAACTTGGACACCTCGAGTAAGTCACCCTTGCACCATCACTTTGCCTCTCGTCCTTCTCGACCTTGGCTCTGCCGTGTCAGCCTAAATAGAAAGCTCTGCTTGTACTACTCAGTAATCATGTAGCGATACCTGTTTTGTGTGTTTAGAAGTACGCTCCTGTTCCTTTTCTGCCAGATATATTTTTATCTTTCATAAACGCGGACATCCCCCTTATCTGAGAATACGGCCCGCTTTGCCAGGTAACTGCAGATATTGGAATGTAACCTGTGCTACATTTAGTAACGTATTCACCCTAAATGCCACTAGTCTTCTGTTTTGCTTTCCCCTTCGCCCGCCTTCCGTACGTGGTGATCCTGTTGCAGTAACGCACAAAAAAATCTTTTTAACAAACAATTTTCTAATTAATGTGTAATGTTGGTTTGCAATCATGGATGTTTTTGTATATGGACTCTATGTTGTATAGATTACTGCATATTGACTTTGCATCTCTTCCACATTTGTGGTATCCGACTGTTCATGATTCTGAACTTGCTTCAAAAAACGTTTGTTTCCTCCAGTTTTCGGATGTTATTTATACGCTACCTTAAAGCTAATTGGAATAATAATATTAATAATCCACATTTGTAAAGCGCGAACAATCACCCGTCAGGGTCTCTAGGCGCTGGGGGCCGTCAGGAAGATTAAGCAAGCTATTGCCCAGAGTCACATGGTGCTGGGCTAATCTGCCGCCGGCGATCGAACCGTGATCCCCAGATTCCTGCGTCAGTCGCCCTGGCCGCGGCGCCACACCTGTATTGAACTTTCGTCAGACTCCATGACTCTTGAACATAATGATTAGGTACAGTAGCTTATCACCTTTAATAGGCAACTCTCTCACATGGCATGCCTTGACTTTGCATGAATTCACTTAAGACTGCAAGTGAAGATTTCTTGTATATAACACCACTTATGAGATCAATAGAATGAGGCCTCTACCATTCCACCTATATTACCATTGTTAGACCATGTCATCCTAATGATCCGTTGACATTTAGACACGCTCTTGCCAGCACTATATTCTGTCCTTCTTTTCCTTTCTCTCTCACTGCTTATGTATGCAAACATTTCTTTTCACTTATGTTCTTTCAAGGCAATTTTTAGCTTTTTTACTAGGTAATAATAAAATAAACAACATTTTATACTCTCAATGTTTTATCTTTTTCACCTGAACACTAAGTGGGTGTCTTTTCCTCTGTATTTATTGTATCTCTCTTTTTTCACAGCCTTGAGAAAGCCCTGGCTCAACTTGCCACATAGGGCGAAACACGTATCGGCTGTTTACTTTCATAAAAATCTTTCCATAAAATAAGTTTAAAAAAAGTGAAATGGATCAATAAAGCGGTGAATGAAAATAAAAAAACTTTCACTCAAACCAACTTGGACTACTGTGCTGTGTCATAAAAAGGAATCATCCTATTGGCTAAAACAGACCATTTGGAAGGGAGGAACATATGCTTACACCCCTACTCTTACTTGTTAATACGAGGCTGGAAAGGTCCAGAGCCTCAACCAAAGTTCATCTAGCATTTTAGGATTTCATATCCAGAACCAGGATCTCTGGACCGTTCGTTTTCCTTTGAATCTCACAGTGCTTACCCCTGTCTGCTGTGCCCCAGAGTGGACCGGCTCTCCATCTCGGCCCTTTGGGCCCCCATGAGCAGTGCCGATCCTGTGCGTGACCGGAGGAGTGACGAGGAGGCTGCTTTCCATGGGCCGCCGGGCCCTGAGACACCATGTGCACCATGGGGGGCACCTGATCCTGTGCTGTGCTCTACGGCCTGCTGGCCCATGATGGACTGATTATCCAGGGGTGAGTGGCCTGTACGGTCTGGTCTTTTGTTGCGCCCCGCCCATTGCCACCTATATGCCCAAATCACTCCTCTGAGGGTGAACAAGACCCCATGAACTGAGTGTTGCATCAGCTGCCCACCCCCACTCATTTCTCCACAGGGGGCGACCCGCAAATTGTACTCCCATTTTTGTGGGGCTTTTCCCGCATCCTCTCACTGTCCCTGTAGGGTCCTCTGACGCTGCCTGTTCGGAATGGGGGTCTCTAGTTTGCAGGTTGCTACCCTGTCCAAGTAGGGACCCATCTTTCTAGTCAGTATAAGGGGGATACACTTCTAAAATAACTCCTGCTCACCCCCTTGGTAGTTTGGCACGAGCAGTCAAGCTCATCTCAGAGGCAGTGTGTAAAGCAATTGCACATAACCAGCAGTAATACAGTCAAACCGCTACAAAAAAGGACACCACACCAGTTTTAGAAAAATATCCAATATTTTATCTGTGCAAAACAAGACCAAAAATTATAAAATCCACCATACAGTTCTTAGAAATATCAATAAGCAAAAATAGACATAAAATATAGTTCCTTTTTTTTTAACGGAGTTTTATATAGCGCGAACTTGACCCGAATCAGGTGTCCGAGCGCCTTACATAGCACCAGTTGCGTTGCATGAGGACACATTCATTTTTTTGTTAGGCACAGGGAGATTGTGGTTTGCCCAGAATCACAGGATATTCAGCGACATTGCCGAGACTCAAACCCAGTTCCCCATATTTGAGGTTGACAGCCATAGCCGTTAGGCCAACTCTTCTCCTTGAAGTCGATAGCTCTGTCTGGGGTTATGACGGTGTCGTGAACAACAAATCCAAACAGTTCCGGCTGACCGCGGCATCGCAGGCCAGCTACAGTGTTGGGAAGACATCTCAAACAGTACCTTAAAAAATGCAGGCCGCCGGGTGCCTCGTGGTGAGCTCCGAGGAGCCGGCGTTGTTTCCGGAGGTCGGTGCAGAAGTCGTCGGGCCCTTGAAGTCACACAATGTTGCAGATTGAACTCCGTGCGGTTGAAGCCAGGAGCGCTGGCGTCAGCGGGCATCAGGGCTGCGATGCAAAGTGCAGCGGTGGGGCATGCAGTGCCCTCAGGTCGCGGTGCAGGCAGCGACTCGGTGACGGTGTCCAGTGGTGACAGGAGATCAGGGCTGCGGTGCAAAGTGGGGCGGTGCTCGTTGTGGTGTTAGCAGGTCACTGTGCGTTCAGCAGTGTCATCATAGGTGAAGCACTGTCATTGGCTGACGAACTGGAGTCGATGGTGCCGGTATCAGTAGGCCAAGGCTGCAGTGTGAGATGTGGTGGTGCATGGAGTAACTTACGAGCATTGCCCTCACACCATGGTGTGGAGCGGCAGCATCAGAAATACCAGGGTGGCGGTGTGAAGCGAAGTGCGGTGCCCACAGGTCACGGTGCAAGCAGCGGCTCGATGGCATCATTGTCGGTGATACCAGTGTTGTGGTGTGAATACGGAGCCGGCAGCGGTGTCATCGATGGTGTCTGGTTGCTTTTTCCTCTGTTGCAGCACAAAAAAAACAGTTCCCAGTGCTGGTGGCAGATGAACTTGAAGTCTTTGCTGTTCCTAAGACTTTTTGAACAGGGGACAAGCTCAACCTCAAGCCCTTGGAGAAACTCAAACAAAGAAGTTGCAGAACGTTCAATCCGGTCCTTTCTCTGCCCAACACAGAAGAAACCACTGCAGGCCACACAGCAAAGCAACAGCAACATGGTAGTTCCTCCTTACAGCTTCTCCAGCTCTTCTTCTTGGCAGGTTCCTTGATCCAAAAGAGTTCTAAAGTCCTGGGGTGAGGGCTCCAATATTTATACCACATTTTCTCTTTGTCTTCTTTGTGGCAAGGGTCGCTGAGCCCAGTCCAAACCAGTTCTACCCTCTCTGGCCCAGCTTCACTATAGGAGGTGGAGACAGCATTGTACAGAGGAGACACTACCTATGCAGGTGCTAGTGAAAACTCCTCCCACCACTCCCAATGCAGGCCAGGCCTATTAAGCCCACCTATGAGTCACCATGGAAAGGCAGGACACACCTCAACCCCCCTTGTGACCGTCTACAATGAATGCACATCCCAAGCCCCTGTCACTCCGAAACCAGACTGTCAATACACAAACCAGCAGAGGCACACAGAGTGGTTATGCAAGAAAATACCCACTTTCTAAAAGTGGTATTTTCAAGCACTTAATATAAAAATCATCTTTACTAAAAGATGTATTTTTTAATCCTGAGTTCAGGCATACTAAACCCTATTTCTCTATCTTGTCTCAATGGAAAGCTAAGCTTGTAAGATGTTACAAAGCAACTCCCATGTTAGCGTAGGGGACAGATAGCCTGTCAATAGTGAAACACAAATTTCACTATCAGGACATATCACACATTCCAGGAAATGTCCTACCTTTCACATACACAACACCCTGCCCATGGGGGTACCATGAGTCTCCCTACGGGGTGCCTTACATGTAAGAAAAGGGAAGGCTAGGATCTGGCAAGTGGGGGGTAGACATAGCAGTAAAATCAGCACACTGACACTGCAGTGGCAGGTCTGAGACACCTTTGAAAGGCTGGTTGTGTGGCTGGCACAATCAGTGCTGCAGGTCTACTAGCTTCACAATGGGGGGGTTGGGCCCTTAACAACTGCCATGGGCCTCACAACTATAAACTATTAACAACAAGAGGTGGCTGTAAAGTTCATACATGCTGTTACTTCAACATAGAGGACATTTTATTAAATACACTTGGCCTCTGGTTCATTTTATACATTACCCCCGTAAAGTCATGTAGGTGCTTCAATTCCTCACCCAACTTTGCACAGAGGTAGCTTTTTTGCAGGAGACGCAGCTCCCCCCTTGGAAATCTCACACCTATGCTTCCTCCTGCGGTCCACACAGATACTTCTCTAGCTATAGCACCTACTACCAAGAAGTGTGTATACTCATACACAGATCTGTTCCCTTCACCCCCACGGCTAGCTTCCCTGACGACGTTATGTTGTGGTCACCGGTCTCCAGGCAGGCCATAGTGTGATACTACTTAATGTCTACGCCCCAAACTTTGACTCACCTGACTTTTCTCAGGTGGTACTGTCCCTACTGCAGTGGGTGGATGCCGATCATATTATACCGGACAGCGACCTCAATATGATACTCAACCCCCTCTTGGATGCCTCTGCGCCCAGCGGCAAGCCGCGCCCGCTGTGAGTCCTTTGCTATATTTGTGATACTTACTCACTTAAAGATGCCTGGCACCATGTCCACACCACCACCCCGGGTTACACATTTCATTCTGCACCACATAATACATGGACCGGTATGGACTATTGCTACTCTCAGCACTTACCCTCCCCTGGCTGAGTAATGCGTCCCACTTTCCGCGCACATTGTCTGATCACTCTCCGATTCAGACAGCATTGACAATACTCTTTGGGACGGTATTGAACGCCATTGGTGATTCCTGTGCAACGCCTTGCTTGACAAGGTATTCCGAGGGGAATTCAGCACATTTGCAGGGCTGTAGCTCTATCCTGAAACTGCTTCTTTGTGATCGATCCTGCATGGCCGATAATACCACAATTTGGCAGTGCTCCAACTGTACTAAAGGTGTCTCTCTACTACCCACATTTACGACGAAGAGGGAGACATGGCAAACTACCTCTCAGAAATTGCCATGGTATGGCTCTCAGGTGCCCGGAGGCGATTCCTCAGCAAGCCAGTGAGGAGGTGGTGCAAGCAATTGACTCTCTGGATGGGTCCAAGGCACCTTGCCTGGACGGTCTCATGGGCGTTTTTTAATCAAATCTACAAATATCTCCTTGCGCCACACCTGCTGGCGATGTATTCTGACTCCCTGGATCCTGGTACTCTCCCTGCTACCTTCTGTGAGGCAGTTGTAGCTCTGTTAGTAAAGCCTGGCAAAGAACCACTTGCTGTGCGTCCTACTGGCCCTTATCCCTACTCAATTTTGATAATAAAATACTTTCTAAAATCCTCACGATCCGACAGGCACTCCTTTTGGATATGATCATTTCACCCTTGCAATTGGTGTTTATCCCGCATGGTGTTCCAGCAGCAGTGACCTTACTTGTCACAGAGATGGCCTTTGAATCACTACAGTGGTCTTTCCTGAGCGTTAGGCTCCAAAAATTAGGACTGCCAAGAGGGTTCATTTCCCTTATGCTTCTGTACTCTAGGCCAGTAGCTCATATACGTGCTAACGGCTCTCTCACCGCCTCATTCGTTATTACTAGAGAGACAAGGCAGAACTGCCCTCTGTCCCTATTACTCTTCATTATAGCCATGGATCCTCTCATCCGCCACTTGCAGGAGAAATATCCCCACCGTGGCTTGCAATTAAAATCTGTCCCTCCACGCAGATGACGTTCTGCTATTGGTCCATCAGACAACTTGGACTCTATAGTTCGCGAAATTATACGATTTGGTTGGCTCTCTGGCCTGAATATCATTTGGGACAAATCTGAGCTATTCCTGCTTACGGATGCCAACATTTTATAGGTAGGTGATTTCCCCAGAATGGGGGGAACTAATTCAGTCAAATATATGGGTGTTCACATCCATCACGAGAAGAAGCAGGTAATTCGATTGAACTATGGTCCTGCCATAGACAAAAGCAAAGATCGATGGGTTGATCCGGCTGTCACTTTCCATGGCTGGCCGGATCACCATCATTAAGATGGTGGCCTTCTCCAGTTTTCTTTTTAAATATACCCATCCCTCTCGCCAATTCTTTTTTCGTCATGCTGAGATCCCTTCTTTTGCATCTGATATGGGCGGGACGCAGACTCTGAGTTGGCTGGAATACATTGATGGTCCCTTATGACCAAGGACCTGTGTGCCGCATTTTCATCTGTTATCTGGCGGAGGCCTGTCAATTCGTATATCAGTGGTAACACAAGGATATGCAACTGTCATATGACAAGCCTGAGAGTGACCAGGCGGGAGCAGTGCCACTGTATGTATTTAATATATGTATTTAATGCTTGTTAAGCGCAGCTGTCACCCAAAAGGGTATCCTGGCGCTGAGACCGTGTCTGACCATCAGGAAGATGTATTACATTGCTCTCGGGAACAGGTAGGTCTTAAGATCCCTTCTAAAGGAGAGCAGATCTTGGCTACTCCTCAATGTCAGAGGTAAAGTATTCCATAGCGTGGCGGCTGTATAGCTAAAAGCGTGGCCGCCCATCCTCACTCTATTAATCCTGGGAATCCTCACCAGGAACTCCGAGGAGGATCTCAAAGGTCTGGCAGCTTGATACCAAGAGAAAAGATTTTGAAGTAAAATTAGTCCTAGTCCATGCAGAGCCCTGAATACCAGGCATAACGCCTTGAAGGCAATCCTCTGCTGGACCGGCAGCCAATGTAGATCAACTAGAGCTGCAGATGAAGAAGCAGAGCGCGGCCGAGATAGAGCCAATTTCGCAGCCATGTTCTGAATCCTCTGCAACTTTAGGATCAAGGTCTTAGGGGCTCCCAAAAGTAGTGCATTGCAGTAGTCTAATCTACTGAGAATAGAACTGCGCACTATCCATGCCCTGGCACTCTGCGGGAATATAGGTAAAAGTTTACGTAGGACACGCAGCAGACCCATACAGGTCGCCGCAGTCTTATTTACAGACGCATCCAGCTGTAAACTAGGTTCAAACAAGACTCCTAGATTACGAGCCGATTCTGCGGCTTCCACTGAGCCCGGAATAGAGTTAGGCCAAAAGTCATCCGGTAACACGCGAGGAACACGGTCTAGGAAACAATGGAGTACCTCCGTTTTCGATCCATTAAATTGAAGAGAGTTAACTCGTAGCCACTCTGCTGTGGCCGACATACAACGGTGAAAGGTGTCCCTCGAGACTGCCTCAGCTCCCTCAAGTGAAAAGATCAATTGAGTGTCATCGGCATAATTGATAACTGATATGCCGAATGACTTGATCAGATCTATCAAGGGTCGAAGGTATAGATTAAAAAGAATCGGACTAATCGCTGACCCTTGGGGGACACCGTTATTCACCTGTCGTATGGCTGATCGAAATGGTGGTAATGCCACAGCTTGCTGTCTGTTGCAGAGATAAGATGTTAACCAACTTAGAGCCAGACCGTTTACTCCCACGTTTTGAAGACGGCCCAAGAGAACCTCATGGTCCACCGTGTCGAACGCGGCCGACATGTCAAGCAGCACTAAAAATGCTGACTTGCCCCTGTCGACACGCGTTCGAAGATCATCCAACACGGTGACCAATGCGGTCTCAGTGCCGTGGGCCGGTCTGAAGCCAAATTGGGCTGCATCCAGACAGAAGTTGGTTTCCAGGAAGTTGGACAAGGCTCTCGTGACCCACCTCTCCAGAATTTTTATCGCAAATGGTAAAAGCGAGATAGGTCTATAGTTAGCCGGGCATAGAGGGTCAAGAGAAGCCTTTTTTAGCAATGGTGATACAATTGCCAACTTCCAGCTGTCTGGAACTTGTGCTGTCGTCAATGACTGGCAGCAGATAGAATAGAGTGGAGGGAACAACTCATCTTGAAATGCCTTCCAGATCTTATGAGGCAGTGGATCGAGTGGTGAACCTGAGGATACGCCATTGGCCAAGGCACAGAATTCCTCAAGCGAGAAAATAGGAAGACAAGACATCTGAAAGGAGTCTACCTTGTTATTATCACATACGGGCGGCAAGTGGCAAGGGAAAGCCAAGGAGGACGATAAAGACGGTACCGCCTGTCCCGATACTGAAAGACCGTTCAAAATGGTCCTGATTTTCTCCTCAAACGCGAGAGCCAGAGAGTCACAGAGTTCCTGAGAAGCTGGAGTGGCTGGTACTGTGCAGGACGGATTAGATAGATTATTAACCAGCTTGAAAAGAGTCTGCGATTTATTGGAAGCCTTCGCCAAAGTGTCTTCTAGGAACTTAGCTTTAGCACTTTTCAGCTGAGACGTATATACCCGCAAGGCCACTTTATATGCTGCCCTATCCAACTCCTTATAACCTCTCCTCCAGGTGCGCTCAGCCTGTTTACAGAGGAGCTTGTGCTGTCCAAGATCGTCCGTGAACCAAGCATTGGCACCTCTAGGTCTATCCCTCACCCTTCGCAAAGGGGCCAATTCGTCCAGAGATGTCAGAATTTGCTGACAAAGGGCAGCATAGCTCTTGTCCACACTATCTTCCACCAAGAAAGCCCTCGGCAGCAGAGTAGGACGAATCGGCTCCCTTAGAAGGCGAGCCCATGGTCGATTAAACTTAGTGCCGCCCAGATTGCTAAATTTTTGCGAAACAGGCAAGGCAATGGACATATTGATCAATGAGTGATCTGTCCAACACTGATCCATGACTTCTTTCACTACAACCAGTTCCTTCTCAGCAAAAACCAGGTCTAAGGTATGCCCCTTAACATGCGTGGGTAACAGGACCAGCTGTGTAAGTTGAATATTACTACAAGCTTGGCAAAGTTCCCTATAGGCCAGATCTTGAGGGCCAAATATTAAAATCACCCAATACTAAGAGTTTTGCATGGGAGTTTGAAAGGTCATAAATCAAATCAACCAGGGACTGAAGACCTGTTGTGGTTGAGGAAGGAGGTCTGTAGCATAGAAGACCTGCCATCAAGGTACCGCTCTGGGCCATGATAGAAAAGCCCATGAGCTCAAACCCTAGCACCTCTTTAACTGCCAAATCCGAGAAGGAGATTGACTCTCTAAAAATGTAGCCTATTCCACCCCCTCTACCAGAGGCTCGAGGAGTGTGTCTTATGAGGTAGCCCGGTGGGCAAGCCCAACCGAGTTCCATCCCACAGTCCGCCGAAGCCCATGTTTCGGTCACAAATAGTATATCCAGATGTAGGGATTCTATTAAAAGAGCAGTCTGAGCATAATGCTTCACAAGGGAGCGGACATTCAATAGGCCACAAGAAAGAGTCCTGTGAGAAGATGGAGTAGACGAGCATTGAATATCAGCCGCAGTAAGGCATGATAAATCATGCGAGTCCTCAAGAGTTTCTGCCAGATAAGAGGTAGGCATGCCGGGAGCACCCGGGACGCGAACGGGCGCAAACGGGCTTACCTCTGGCGCACCTCCGGCGCGTCTACGGCGCGTCCTCTGCGCGCATCCGCTGCGCGCCTGCTCACCCATCTCTATTTATATTATAACGCCGCGCGGGCTTCCGGCTGCTAGAGCCTCTAGACCCGACCCAAAATGGCGCCTGAGAGAGACCCAAGCGTCAACACCCACCCAAGATGGCGGACGGAGCACCACGACCCCACTGTCTAAATCCCGCCAAATGCGAGTGAGGACACAAATTATTGTGCAGGTGAGCCTAACTATGCCCCTAACAACTGTGCCAACAAGCGCCTAATAATTAGGCAGGGAAACAGCAGCGCAATTACCAAACAGCGCAATTTAAAAATAGTATGCCCAGGAATATACCGAGAACAATTAAAATCTGTCCAGCAATGCGCGATGGCAGAAAGTGCCACTACTCGCTATACTGCTGCGGGGAGTTCTGCTTGACCCCGCTGACATTCAGACGCTCTCCACCACTAGCTGGGCTTGGCACAAACTCCTTCGATTACCTGGCGGGGATTTGCCCCTTGCAGATAATCAATGGTTAGGGGAGAGGAGTTGGCCTAACGGCTAGGGTGGTCAACCTCGAATCTGGGTATCCGGGTTCGAGTCTCAGCAATGACGCTGAACATCCTGTGATTCTGGGCAAATCACTTAATCTCCCTGTGCCTAACAAAAATGAATGTGTCCTCGTGTAACGCAACTGGTGTTATGTAAAGCGCTCTGATACCCGATATCGGGTCAAGTTCGCGCTATATAAAACTCTGTAAAAAAAAGTATTATAAAAAAAATGGTTATCCCCTGCATGAGAGTCCAAACTATGTCACATCTGTGAGGCATTGCTATTGTCACGAGGTGGGAAGCTTTTAGAGAAACGGGAACATGAGTTCCAGCGCCCACTTACTGACAAAGTCTGGTATTACTGTTGCCGACAAACTAAGCTCATATCTACAAACCACAGACATAAGCTCAAACACATTGAATTCTTACAACGTGCATACACTACACCTTGCGTCTTGGCTAAAATTGACCCCTCCAGAGCCTCACATTGCCCTACATGCCATGTATAGGGGGCAGACTTCGCACACCTGACATGGACTTGCACTCGTATGGGTAATTTTTGGATTGGCGTCTTCACCCTTCTTTCCTTAAAGATAGGGACTGCTCTGGAACCTGACCCTCTTTCTGCCCTGCTGGGGTATATGTGTGATGTGCCACGGGGGGCCCATAGGTTTACTGCAATGGCGTTGCTCTTGACAAAATTGCACTGTACTGGGGAAGCCGCTGCTGGACCAGGGTTTTGAGAAAATAAAACCTGCTGGTATTAAGTCCTCAGTAACATTTACTAACAGTGTGCTGTGAAAATAACGTGCAAAAACACGGAAACATGGGGAAAATGCTTTTGCGCATGTATGCACTAATGCGTGGACTAATGCATGAAAAACTAGGCCGCATTGGCGTTCTGCTTTGGAAAAAATAAATTATAATGCCGCTTTTGCACATTAATGCTCTTGCTAGGTATATATTGTGGGATAGTGCAATGGTGGGTGATAAACAGTGAGAAATATATTTCATGAAATATATTAATGTCTGTGTTTTGTTCATTGTAGAGAAGCAAGCATCGGCCTACATCTCTGCATGCCAGTTGAGGGTAAAAAATAATACGAATAAACAAGCTGAAAATCGAGTTTAAGAGAGGAGAGAAACGGAGAGGGGTAAAGGCTGGTAACCTTCCAGGAGCATTGTATGTCTGCCAAGTAACGGAAGGACGGCTGTGATATCAGTGGAAATGCACAAACCTCTTCAGCAGAAGCGGCAGAGGCAAACAATGGAAGTGTAGGGACTTTCAACATGTTACTTGTTGGAGGAAACATGTATTCATGAGACGTGGCTAACGTAATGCGAAAAGTGTAAAACAAAGAATGCTGTGAAAACATGGACGTAACTATGGTGGTGTGATAGAACACCCCCTAAACTGACCAATGAGAGACTGAGCTTCTAAAAATGTTGCAACAATCGTTGGATGGATATGTAGGTTTCTAGGGTATAACTGGGGTGCCTGGGGGTGGAGTCAAAGGTTCGGGAGAGAGAGAGAGCACGCCTTGGGAGAAGCTAGATAGAGGGAGATCGTCGCTGCCAGTCGGTTTGCTGTATCCAGATAGAGGCCTACCTGTTTCCTGTTCCTGTCCTGAAACTATTATCCTGTCTTTCCCTTTGTTCCCTGAAACCTTCTCGAGGGACCCCCGCTATCCATGTGACCAGGGGGTAGATTTCTCTGAATTCTTGGGTTAGAATAGCTAAATGTTTCGTATTTTTCATAATCATTTGCAAATGTATTTTGTCTCTCCCTGTGATTGATACTTTGTTTGCCTTGTAAACTGTACATGCGGAGCATTTTACCTTCACATTATTGTGTGATAAACATTGTTAACCTTACATTGAGTTTGTGATTATTTAGTAGTATAGATAGATAGATAGATAGATAGATAGATAGATAGATAGATAGATAGATAGATAGATAGATAGTACTAATTATTGCCATCAACTTCTCAACTTTAGGTCCATCGACCAGAAGAAAAAGAGTTGATATACAGTTTCAGTTATGTATGTAGTGTGTTAGATACGAGCCTGTATTAGGAACAACTGATTGTTTTTATATAAACTTGAAACAGCGCAACAGGGATTCCTTGTTGGGTGAATGAGTATGGGCCTGTGTTTGTGTTATTAATGATTATCGATCCCTAATTGGCGCTGGATCAGTATTTAGTAGTAGAGGATGGTTAATTATTGATTAGTTTGGTAATAATTATCGATTATTGATTATTTGGTTCCTAACATGAAAAGTTTGTGTTTTGTTCTATGTTGTCTAGAAGTACCTGAGATCCCGGGATAATGTTATTTTAGCCTGAAGAGGCAGAAAAATAGTGTGGAAAAGGTATCACACTGCAGAAGTACTTTGTCTGTTGTAATGATACTAAACGGCAAAAGACTGTTGGTGTTATATTAGGGACTATTCGTTTGAGAGTAGAGTTTGCTTGAAATAGTGAAGGGTCCACTTCTGAAACTCTGGCCTTACATCCCCAAAGGAGTACCAAGATCTCTTTCCACAAGAAAGTCCTCTTCCGAAATGTTGGCTAGTATCCCCAGAGGAGTACCAAGTCCACCTGTAGATTGTTTGTGTGTAGAATAACGCTGGTCGTTATTTTACTAGAAGTGGAACAATTTCTCTCCGAAAGGAAAGACTATCTTTTTATTTTGTGGAACAGACAAGGTAGCATTGTTTCGCGTTGTTTTCTAACAAATATTAGTTGAGAAAAACTTAGAAATACATTGCTGTATTATTTTGTAAAGGGAGGGTCAGTAGTAGGAGTAATACTGACGTCGTGATTGGTTGGTTGCTGTGAGCCGTGCTGGTATTGGTCGAGGTACTGATTACGTAGTGAGCGCTTATTGGTCAGTTGGTCATGTTGGTATTTGACGAGCGCTAGCAAATAGAATAAGCAGAAGTACAAAGAATTTGTTGTTTGTTTACTGAAATATATATTCTAGCATGAAGAGTCAGAAAAATGAAGATGATAAATAAGATAGAGTTTCTTTAAAAAGGATAAACCAATAGTTACTAGAGAGGGAATTCCTATTCCACCTCCAAGAACGTCTGCTTCTTTTATGATGTTGGAACGTGGTTACCATATGTGTACTTGGTTAGAGAATTGGGTGAGATACACAGAAGGTGAAGGTGTCTTAGCATTCCCATAGCACAGTACATTTAATGTAAGGATTCTACAGAATTTGAGAGGATGAACTCTCTAGAACCAAAACCTAGACCTACTCAGTATGAAGCGCTTGAGGAATGGGAACATGAGGCGTACGAATGAGCGAAATATAGGGGTGGAAAAAGATACAGAAGTATAATATCTAGATATCCTTTTGTAAAACGGGATGATAAAATGAAAATATGGAGGAGAACTGTGCTAGTGGATGGTTTGTACCCAGTTTTAGTTGCTGAGGAATTGACTGGAGGCAAACGTAAAGAGAAAAAGAAAAATGTAAAGACGTCAGGATTAAACATTGACCCGAGTGAATCTGATGACGAGTTGTTAGATGACATCTTGACTAAAAGACCTCCACCATATCAGGAAGACTTATGTGAAACAGTTCCAAATGCACCAGTAATGGGAACACCACTAATTCTACAGGTTCCACAAGTCCCGGTAGTTACTAGAGTAGCACAAGAGAGTGAAATGGACATGTTGAATACGGCGAGAGAGGAGTTGACTCAGAAGATTAATCAGTTTGATTTGATTTTGAATCTGAATGTGGAAGCATTAATAGTGCTGGAGACAATTGGTCCCATAGTTCCATTGTTTGGAGAAAATCAGAATATATCAACAGTACGTGCGTTGACAGCCCCAGGGAAAAGTATAAGGAATAAGGTAGTAACCGTAGATGAACAGGCTGGACAAGCTGAAACAAGTACTTCATTCATTGATCTTCCAGTTTGTGAAATGATAACTGAAACCCCTAGGAGAAGTGTGCAAATGGCTTCAAGTAGAATAGTGCAGAGTGTCACTCCAGTGTCTTGGGGTTCAATAGGTCCTTTGCCAGATGAGTTGGATGACTGGATAAGGGGTATGGAAAAGTGAAAACCTCAACCACAGAGTATAGATGTGAGTAAAGTGAGAGTGGATCTGGGAGAAATGATTATTAGTACAATAATTCCAGACAGATTGAGTAGTTACCTAGATGAAGAGTTGTTATTCTTGTGCAAAAAATTTATTTGGAGAGCAAGAAATCTTCATGAGAAACTGACGGAGGTTGCTAATGAATATGGAGTAGACATAGAGAAGTCAAGGGTGTTACAGAAAACGTATAGACTGGATTTTACTGAAAAGGATTTGGAGAGTTTGAATGCATCTGTCAAAAGATTGTAAATTAAAGAATTGATGAGTATCTTGAATAAGTGAGGAGATGTAGAACGGTGGAAAGGTAGATAGGCAAAAAAGAAAGAAGAAATGATTGCCAATAAAAATGCGTCTTTATTTCCATTAAGAGAGACAGGTGTCCAATGAGAGAAGTTCCAGGTGGTGGATATGTTCATGTTGCTTGGTAGAGACAGAATATATTATCCTTTACTAAAGACTTTCCTAGATTGAGGAAAAAGCCAGTTGGATGGTACAAACAAGTAGAAAGGTTTATGAAAGTTTCAAAGGTTTTGTTGAAGGATCTAGACGATTTGTTTGAGATTGTCGTTCCAGCTGATTTGTCGACTGAGTGTAAAATAACTGTTGATTGGCCTAAAAAGAATATCCTAGAGATGCAAAAACAGGTGCACCTTCATATGAGGTGATGAGAAAATATAACCGAGTAATTACTTGAAGAGTAAAATATCCCCAAAAGAAATGGATTGGGTTAAAATGGACAGGACAACACAATAACCTAAGGAGTCAGTACATGCTTACTATGAAAGGTTGTTACAAGTGTTCAAACAGTACAGTGGGTTTGATAATATCGGAGATAAAGATATGGGACATTTTGTGTATCGTTTTGTGTTTGGATTAAAACCAGAAATTAGTAACATGATTCACAACATTTGATTTGTTGGCAGAGTAAAACAGTTGATGAGATACTGAGGTATGCAAAATATTGTAGTGATGAAATTGAGTCAAGACACAAGAAGCTAAAAGAGAAAATTATGTGGGCACAGGTGAAGGTGGCAGAACAGAAGGATGGTGATAATAGTGGTTCTCAAACAGATTATCAGATGAAAGGTCAGAATCAAACTGGTCAAGTAACTAGTGGTGGCAGAGGTAGAGGTAAATTGAGTAGAGATGGAATGAAAACGGAAATATCCTTCTCATGTGTGCGGACAATTTGGATATTGGAAAAACAAGTGTATATCTTTACCGAAAAATAATTTAAATCCACAGATGCAGAATGGGGTGGTTGTTAATCAACAACAGCAACAGCTGTGTAGTTACTCCACAGTTACAGGTGCCACAAGCTCCTATACCAAATAATGTGAATGCTCAAGTGCAGAGATATAATGTGAACACTGGATTTCACGCAGGTGAACAAGCTGATAAGAATCAAAATGTGCAAATGGTTTCGCAATACTAATAATGAGAGGGATTCAGACTCATCTCAATGACGGTGCCTGTGGGGGAGGAAGAGTGCGTGCTTGGCGCATCTCTAGAGGTAGATCAGTCAGGTCCATTCGTTGATGGAAAAGTGGAAGGTAATGATATTACATTCCTAGTGGACACTGTGAGAGCAGCAGAAATTCCAAACCTACCCCTCTCGGGATAAACTATTCAAGTTGTAGGAGTCTCAAATAAGTATATTAAAACTCCAATCACAAAGCCAATAGAAGTTCATATTGGAAGATTCAGAGACATGCATCGGTTCATGGTACCTGATACGAGTCCGGTGAACCTTTCAGGGAGAGATTTGCTATGCAAAATGAATTGCACCATCTATTGTACACCAAATGGTATTGCTTTCCAAACACCAGATGAGGATGTTGTGTTTAAAATTATGTTAGCAAAGCAAGGGACAGAAGTGGATGAGTTGTTTTCACTTCTCACTGAAGATTTGCCTGCAGAGTTGAGAAATACAGTAAGGTCTGATTTAGGGGATTTTACAGGAAAAGAGATTGGTCTGATGAAAGGTGTGGATCCTATTCAGGTTACAGTGAAACCGGGTGCAACCTATCTGAACACACCTCAGTACAAGGTGAGTCCTGAAATAACAGCAGGAGTTATTCCTGTAATTGATCAAATGATTGAACAGGGTATTTTAAGAGAAATACTAAGCAGTCCTTGTAATTTGCCTATTATGGGAATTAAAAAGCCAAGTGGAAAATATAGAATAGTACACGATTTACTGAAACTCAATATGATTGTGGTAGCCTGTTGTCCAATAGTGCCAAATCCAGCCGTGATTCTTTATCAAATCCCCTGTGATGCAGAATGGTAAACAGTAATTGATCTGTGTCAAGCATTTTTCTCGATTCCTTTACTTCCGGACAGCCAGTATTTATTTGCTTTCCGGTTCGGAGACCGTGTTTTGGCATGGTGCTGAGTTCCTCAAGGCTACACAGAGACCTTGGATTTTTAATCAGATTTTGAAGAAGTGTTTGGAGACTTTGGTCATGCCAAAAAAATCAGTTTTGGTTCAGTACATTGATGACCTACTGGTGGCATCAAAAACATGAGAGGCATGTGTGACAGATACAATTGCCTTACTGAACCATTTGGCAGAAGGTGGGCACAAAGTGTCACCAGCAAAATTACAATTTTGTAAACAGGAGGTCCAATATTTGGGACACAAAATAGAGAAGGGAGTCAGGAAGGTTATGCCGGAACGGATCAGTGTGATTCAGCAAATGAGCCCTCCTAAGACTCAGAAGGAAGATGGAATGTTTTTGGGAATGGTTGGATACTGCAGACAGTGGATCCGTGGCTTTTCACTGATTGCAAAACCTCTACAGAGGTTGACATACAAAGATGTGACTGATCCAATTGAGTTGGACGATGAAAGCATGAAAGCTTTTATTGAGTTAAAAGACCTTCTCTGCCGCGCTCCTGCATTAGGAATGCCAGATTACACAAAGGATTTTGCGTTATATTGTTGCGAGAGAGATGGGTGTGCACTTTCAGTTCTGACTCAAAGACCTGGAATGGCACGACGTCCGGTGGCCTATTTTTCTGCTACTTTGGATTCAGTGGCTGCAAGGTTACCAGGCTGTTTGAAGGCAGTGGCTGCTACTTGTGTGAGTCTGGAACAGAGTGAAGCGATTGTGATAGGACATCCAGTCAAAGTATATTTACCACATTCTGTTGAGATTCTATTAACAAGAACTCAAACGCAGCACATGACCTTCAGTTGGCTGACTAGGTATGAAAGAGTAAAATTGGGTACTGAGAATGTGACTGGGGTGAGATGCACAACAATAATCCCGGCAACCTTGTTACCTAGTCCATTTTGTGAAGAAGTAAAAGATGAAGCAGATCATGATTGTTTGGATGTGACAGAATTGTGCACGGAACCAAGACCAAACATTAAGTACACCCCGCTAGAGGAATCAGATAGTGTGATGTTTGTTGATGGATCTTGTCTGAGAAATGAAAAGGGTGTATTGAATTGTGCCTATGCAGTATGCACAGTGGCTGGGGTTCTAGAAGCATCCTGTCTTAAAGGGGTAAATTCTGCACAAATTGCTGAATTAATAGCTCTGATTAGAGCATGTAAAATTGGCAAAAATCTGAGAGTAACCAGATTTACTGACAGTCAATATGGTTTTGAGGTGGTTCACGATTTTGGACAGTTATGGGTGCAACAGGGATTTCTGACTTTCTCAGGTCCCCGGGATCAGGAATGGTGAAAATGTGAAAGATTTATTGGTTGCTTTGCAATTGCCCAAGAAGATTGCGGTGGTCAAATGTTCAGCTCATAAGTCAGGAAATGATTATGTGACGAACGGTAACAGATACACTGATCAAGCAGCGCGTTTCTGTGCACAAAATTCAATTGCAATCAACAGAGGGTTGGAGTTGAAGGAAGAAGCAGGTGATGAGGAAAAAGAAATATGGACAAAATCAGGCTACAAAAAGAGAGCAGAAGATGAAGTGTGGGTGTACACAGATAAAAGACCAGTTATGCCAGATTCTTTACTTTCTCAAACGGCAAGGGTGTACCATGCACATGTTGGAAGAGATGCAATGATCAGACTATTCAAGCAGTCATGGTACAACCCAAAATCCAGGGTTATTGCAGAGAGTCTATGCCAAAGATGTGCTATATGTCAGCAGCAAAATCCAGGCAGAATGATTGTTGTTAGTTGGGGACGAATTGGAAAGGCAGCAGGAGCGTTCACAAAGCTCCAACTTGATTAGGGGATCCCATTTTAACAATGAGATAATTTGGATGATTTGTGCAGCATTACAAATTGAGCAAAAGCTGAATTGTGCCTATCGACCAGAAGCATCTGGTGTGGTCGAGAAAATTAATGGCACTATAAAATCTAGAATGGGATAAGTGTGTGCATCTACAACACTGAAATGGCCTGACGCATTACCCCTGGTATTGATGAGTCTTAGAAGCATTCCTAATAAAAAGACTGTATTGAGTCCTCATGAAGTTCTGATGGGGAGAGCAATGAGACAAGCGATTGTACCAGCAAACAAACTGATGAATATTTCTGTTGATCTAGTGCATTGTTATTGCAAAGGATTGGCTGATCTGGTGCGTTCTGTGTCTCATCAGGTTGGAGAAATTGCAACCACAACACAGCCGGATCAAGCACATGATCTGAATCCAGGAGAGTGGATTCTTGTCAAGAAACACGTGAGGAAGTAATGTCTAGAACCCAGATAGCATGGACCATAACAGATTATACTAGTGACAACGACAGCAGTGAAGTGTGGTGGCTTGCAAATTGGATTCGCGAAAGTCATACGAGGTGTGGAAATATGGATTTTTCTGGTCAGTTATGTCCCCTATCTTGGACCCCAATGGTTCTATGTGCATGTTACAAGTACATGTATGATCCCTCCAGTTCCAGTTATGAAGACGCAAATACATGTGCGTCCACCGTTAACATGTCCTCTTTCAGATCCGCCATGAATGGGCCGGATATTCCATTCCTAAGTACGAAAGGCCACCGCCTTTATATGGTTCACTTATGCCATTTTACAGTCCAGACAAGTAGGCCCTGATTCTGCCATCAAGCTTTTCTTGCTTTCTGTCTCTGAAGCTCCAGTCCGAGCCTGCATCTGTGACCATGAACTTTGTCTCATCCTCTGCGCGGCTCACGATGCCTGACATCAGCTTGCTGCCTGCCAAGAACTGTATTTCACCTTCGGAAATTATCTGCTCCACTCCCTGCCCAATGCATTCCTGTCTAGTAGCTTAAGTAAACATTCTGCCAGCTACCGAGCAAAGGCCCGGCTTCTCTATCTTTATGCAAGTAATTCATAGCACTGTTACCATGGAAGATTCCTGCCCTCGCATCTAGTGTAGACACTTAGACGCTTGTACACGCACTAACAGTCAGTATAGTCAGTATAGAATAAGATTCTACCCCAAGAAGGCCTCTCTTTTGGATAACATAGTTCTTTAAACATAGGATGTTAGATATGATTTGGGATTAGGTTGACTTGACCCTCCAGACATTTGTCGCCACATGTAGAGCTAAATGTCAAGTCCCCTTCACCCCCTAGCTGCACGTCAATCACACGTCATGCTGCTGCGCGCGCATTTCTGCCAAGTATTTCTGCTGACATTACGAAATTCTTTCATGTAACCACCCTCTTATGACATCACATCTGATGACGTTCTTTAAACACACCCAGTTACGCCTATCTTTGCCACGTATGAATATATTATCTCCACTATCAATTGTTACGCCTCTTGTACTTGCTTCACTGTAATGCTTATTGTATAAAAGTAATTGATTGTCAATAATGTATGTACTTCACTTCCTGAACCTTCGTGGTGATGGAACCTGGAGCAACCGATTATAATCGACCATTGGAATAAAGCCCATTCCGAACCTCTAATACCACGGATTCTGCCTCTTATTTACTGAGCTATTTTATTATGTTTCTGTATCAAATTAAGTCCCGGTAATTAAATTATTTACCACATGAATGGCGCCCGAACAGGGACACTTTCTCATCTCACGCGCCGGCGGTGCGTTGCAGGCCCGGTCTCCTGCCACAGCTGGACGGACAACAACGCGTACCAGCAGGATTTCCTGTATCTCCCTCCGGTCAAGCGGGGGCGACTGAGGCTGCGATCAACACCCAGACGAGGCGGTGAGAAGTGCGAAGTATCCCGACCAGAGCCTAGCTGAGAGAACAAGATCCGAGGTATACAGAGGCCCACCAGTTTCCGAAGTCCCAAGTCAAGTCCGGTTTCCGAAATGTTCAAGTCGAGTCCAGTCCGGTTCAAGTTCAGTTCAGATCCGTTCCGAGGCCTTCCGTTCCGAGCTACCCGGTGAGTACCATTACTGGGGAGGCGTTCTGACGTGCACATAGGTTGTGCCGGTCAAGACGGGTTTGGGTACACAAATCCGGTCTGCACTGTTTCAGCAGTGTATCTGTACTGTTTAGCAGTATATCTAGTATGTCTAGTATATAAATTCAGAATAATTCAGTTAAATGCCGAGTATTATGTTTAGTGATTAAGTTTTTCTTAGATCATCGTCATCATCATCGTTGCTCATGTAAATGTTAAATGTTAAATGTATTGATACGTCCTGCATATTGTGGTATGAATGACTGTTCATTATTGTGTTTTATTGTATTAAGTTTGTTCAAAACCAAGTATCAGACCAGTTCTCAATATGCCGCTCTTTTCGAAACTAAGACAGATCACAACTAGAAAAGGGGTACTCGAAGAAGCTGTTCCCATTCCTCCTAGGGACACTCCAGGGTACTTCATGTATCATAAACATGGCCTAGACGCTATATTATTTCTCGATTTATGGGTAGACTACACTAAGGAACTACCAGAAAGTCAGAGGTGGCCCGCAACTGGGACCTGGGATGCAGAGTGCATCGTGAAAGTAGAGGAAGAATTATGGAAAAAGAAAGCTAGACAATCACAGAAAGATGCCATTGAATTATGGCGTAAAGAATCGCATAGACGAACAGAAAAAGCACGTAGACAGGAAGAGAAGAGTAAAGAGAATTCAAATAAAGTTCAAGAAAATCTATTAATTGAAGAAGGTACACGAGTGAAATCAGAACAAGTAGACAGACAAAGACATGCCCTTATGAAGGGTATGTATCCCCTTCTGGCCGAGGGATTACCTAAGGCTACTGCGGGGATACCAAAAGACTTGCCACCCCCATTATTTCCAATAAAGGTACATCCTAAGGGGCATCCTAGAACGGCAGAAGATGTTTTTCTTTCCTCATATTTAGATGACGCAGCTCCCGAGTATGCTAACCCCGCCCCACATAGACCGTTGGCCGGGGAGGTTCAACGCCAAGATCCTGTACCTGTACCCTTACAGCATCAAGTTCTGACACAAGTTCCGGCAAGCACATCTGTTTCCACATCTGTTCCTACACAAACTTCTATAGCTGTGTCGTCCACACCTATAGTTGCTGTATCGCGTTCTACGAATCCTTTCACGCCCGATACTCCAGACGGGGCTACCGGAGGTGCTACCAATATTTTTTCCACGCCACCCAGAATAAATAAACTTACCTTTCAAGAGTCAGCACATCCACGCACCCCCAAACTCATAAATGCCCGCACGCTTAAGGAACTTCTAATAGATTGTAGATATGACCCTGTGCCCGGCAAAGAGGACGAAATGATCCTGGCATCATTACGTATCAGACGAGCCGCGGTATATTTAGGGAAGTTACCAGGAATGACTATGCATCTAGATAATATATATCATTATGTCCAAACAGGGCGAGACTCTGAATGTATTAACAGAGCTATGGAATACCAGAAAGTGGAGATACAAGGGGAACTGTTACGTTTCCTCATAAATTGTGTGATCAGAAATCAAGACCGACCGGGGGTAGACCCGGAAATGATGCAAACCCTTACCAGATGGAGCCAGAATATATCAGAAGGGAGACATGATAGGCAAAAATGTATAATAGCCATGTGCAGAAAGATCCGTAAAGAAATAGAACGCCTACACGAAGAAAGATTAACGGTAGACCAGTTTGAACAAAACGAGGAGGAAGAAGGATCAGGACCGTCCATAGGACAGTCAGAAACCATAGCCTATGTAGGTAGAGGAAGATCTTGTAATAGTACTAGATATTTTACTGACCCGATACGTCCGATATGTCCAGATAATAACAGGAATTTCCAAACACCTATAATAAATATGAGATCCCCCGAGCATTCGTTCCAAGCCGCTGACAAATTACTGCGAGAACGAAGGGGTTACCATTTTCTCGATTCTATGGATGAACAAGAATTAGCCAGGTCAGCCGTTCATTGGATTGACAGTCCCGGAAAATATGGTGATGATACAGTAGCACACACATTTTTGAACCTCACCCCAGATGAACAGCGTTTAGCTGGGATTTATATGATTCAACAACTTCTTATACTATATAAAAACCAACATTCAGATCCTGGTCCCTTACCTGATATATTGACTGAATTACTCACGAATAGATGGAGAGGTTCAGGTACTAAGTTAATTAAGGAAATACTAGAATCTAGAAAGCAGTACATTCTTTTTGTATGTCCAGAACATGTTTCATTGCCCATCAAGGAAAGACCGATGTATTACATGGACAGACAGAATCCCTTACGAGAAGTACACCCAATAAAGGGCGAGGACAATCAGTTTAAACGTGTATATGTATATACGCCCATATCGAAAATAGAATTGTTAGAAATGAAGAAAGTGGTACCCAGTCATGACAAAGACCCAGCGGGTTTCCACCGAGAAATTAAAGATATGTTACTCATGGGAGAGTATACCTATCCCGACATTATGACAATATTAAAGGTATTAATGCCTGCTGGCATTTATGAAAAACTCAAGGAAAAAGAGTGGGAGGTAGGAGACCAAAAGATAGAGTGGACAGCATTAGAAAATGAAGAAAAGGCCCGAGGTCCAGGTTCGGGGCTTGGGGACAAAACTAAAGCACTGCCAGGTTTACTAGTACAGGTACTGCCACGTCTATTAACTACGAAAAAGGAAGACTGGGGTGCAATCTCAGCCTGTAAACAAAAGCAAGATGAAGACACTAGTGATTTCTATGCCCGATTCGAAAAATGTTTTGGTATAAATAGTGGTATAAAAGCAAGTAGCGAGTCATACCCACATCTGTTTGTGACAAAATTAGTTGAAAATTCTTTGCCCCAAGTGAAGAATAGAGTATTAAAATTCGAGAGTACATGGCAAGGTAATACCCCATCACAAATGTTACAAATGTTACAGTACCATTACAATAGGATTAGAGAGGAACAAGAACATGAACAAAGACGCATGAAAGATACAAAGATGAAAATGCTAGTCTCTCAGACAGTTCCAGCTGAAGGACATAAAAAGGGTACGACACATTCCGGTGATTCAACAGGACCTGTAAAAGGGACATGCAATTACTGTAAAAGGCCAGGTCATTACGTACACGATTGTCCAGTTTTAAAACATAATATCGCTATAGGTAATACAAAAGAAAGACCACGGCCACCCAGACAGGATCAGAATGAACAAGGAGCACCGCAGCATGCACAGGCCATGCCAGCTCCACAACAGTCTATACAGTTTGTGCCAGCCGCACCAGCGTTGCCAGCTGCTGCCACACAAACCACGACACGACAGCTGTACCAGACCGCACAGTATGACTATCCTGATTATCAACGATACGCATGAACCAGCCTAGAGAGGGAAGTTGACTTACCCCTTATCGAGGTCCCTGTAGACCAAGAAGGACCTTATGTACATAGTGAATTATTAGGCCAAGATAGAAAATTTTTACTCGATACAGGGGCAAGTCGAACAACCATAAAACGTAGTGAAGTTCCAGGGGCACCCCTCTCAGGCTCACAGAATATTTCCCTTGGTTTTTCAGGAAAACCTATTGTTAATGAAGTATCGCAGCCTCTTCCACTTACAATAGGACCCTTGACCAGAACTACAGATTTATTGCTTACTAAATCATGTCCAGAAAACTTGTTAGGAATAAAAACACTGAAAGCTCTAGGAGCTATAATATGTTGTTCTCCGGAAGGAGTAAGATTGTTTTTACGTGATTTCAAAGGTCATTATGTGTCTCGAGATATGGATTCCCGACTGCAGACTTTACCCACACATCTATGGGCACAAGGCCCTACAGATGTTGGTTGCATGAACATTACACCCTATCGAGTCACACTAAAGGCAGGAGTGGTACTACCACGAATGCGACAATACAAGTTACCCCCAGATGCTGTAATGGCTTTACTGCAAATCATTGACGAACTTATCGGCCAAGGAGTGGTTGTGGAGACCGACTCCAATGTATGTAATTCACCGATAATTCCGATTCTTAAACGAACTGATCCAAAGGCTCCCCCAGTATATCGATTGGTAATTGATCTGCGCGAATTAAATAAATGTATTGTACCACAATACCCCGTAGTTCCAGACATCTCTTCATTACTGACAGCTATTGATTCCGAAGCAACATTCTTTACTGTAATTGATCTCAAGAATGCCTTTTTCAGCGTCCCAATAGATCCGGAAAGCCAATATTTGTTCGGATTTAGTTTAAATGGACGTAGCTTTAAATTCACACGCGCACCTCAAGGATTTACAGAAAGCCCCAGCATCTATAGCCAAGCACTGAAACGAGAACTCGACAGCATCTACATGCCAGTTAACACTGCTTTGCTTCAATATGTCGATGATCTGCTGATCACCGCCCGAAGCGAACCTGAATGTGAAAAAGCATCACTGACGGTTTTACAATTTCTAGCCGAAAAGGGGCACAAGGTGTCCCCTTCTAAGCTGCAATTCTGTGTCCAGCGAGTTATTTACCTTGGTCACTCGCTGTCCAAGGAGGGAAGGCAGCTTACACCAGATCGTATTCAGTTAATAGCTAATATGCCAATACCCAGGACACAAAAGGAGGTGCGGGCTTTCATAGGCCTCACTTCATATTGTAGACAGTGGATCCCTCAGTATGCATTTCTAGCAAAACCACTCATTCAACTAACAACACAGGAGGCAGCCACATCGACTGTTCTCCCTTGGACTCAGGAACACACACTAGCTTTTGAAAGCTTAAAGAAAGCTTTATGTCAAGCACCTGTTTTAGCAACACCATGTTACAGAAAACATTTTACACTCTTTGTTACAGAACGAGAAGGTACTGCCTTGTCAGTACTCACACAGGAACAAGCAGGATCACACAAACCGTGTGCTTATTTTTCTAGTACATTAGATCCCGTAGCTCAGGCTCTGCCTGCGTGCCTGAAATCAGTGGCAGCGACAGCTTTAGCAATCAGACAAAGCGATGCCATAGTGTTAGGACATCCATTGACAGTACAAGTACCACACGCAGTAGAGGTTCTTGTGAATCGAACGCAAACACAACACTTGACTATAGCACGACTTACAGGGTATGAACTAACATTGTTTCAGCCACATATAGAAATCAGACGTTGTAACACATTGAATCCTGCCACACTTTTACCTGTAAATGGAACAGACCCATTAGCCCACGATTGTATTGATGTTATTACAATCACGACGAAACCCAGACAAGACTTGACAGATGTTCCATTGTCAGATCCAGACCTGACGTTGTATGTAGATGGTTCATGTATGAGAACAAGTACAGGAGAGTTAGTGGCCGCTTACGCAGTCACAACAGACACTGAAATTATTGAAACCAAGTGTATAAATACCTTGTCCGCTCAAGCAGCAGAGCTTGTCGCTCTGACACAGGCCTGTATTCAAGCCACAAATAAAAAAGTCAACATATACACTGATTCACGTTATGCATTCGGAGTTGTACATGACTTCGGCGTGCTGTGGCGAGAGAGAGGTTATTTAACTTCTCACGGTGCCCACATTCAGCACGGACCCCTCATTCATGCCTTATTAGATGCAATACATTTGCCCATTGCAATATCGATTATGAAATGTAAAGCTCATACGAAAATTACTGATATCATTTCTCAAGGCAATGATCTAGCTGACAGAACAGCTAAACAGACTGCTCAAACTCAAACATCCGACATGACAAAGACAATAGTCCAGACACCAACACATTGTATGATGGTTAAGGATCCCGCTCTTGATGTAATTGACATACAGACACATGCTACTCCAGACGAAATAAGGAAATGGACTGAATTAGGAGGGATCCAAACGGATCAAGGATGGATGACGAAGGAAAAATCTGTGTGGTTCCTTCCTGATTCAATGGTCCAGGTCATTATTAACACTGTCCATAGTCCAGCGCATCTAGGAGAGAAAGCTATGCTAGACAGCATTCAACATATTTGGTTCAACAAGCATTTACGAGCAGCAGCGAAACAAAAAGTTCGTACCTGCATGATATGTTGTCAGTTCAACCCAGGAAAAAGCATTCCCGTAGAGCAGGGTGGATTTCAGCCTCCTGATCACCCTTTTGAAATTCTCCAGATGGATTATATCCAGATGGAACGATGTCGAGGATTCAAATATGTTCTCGTAGTTGTCTGTGCTCTTTCCCGTTGGACGGAGGCATACCCGGTTTCAGATTACACTGCCCCGACTACTGCCAAGCAGCTAGTTCGAGAATTCTTCCCACGATACGGTTTACCACGTGCTGTCTACTCAGATAACGGCCAGCCGTTCTCATCCGAACTAATGAAACACGTTTCACTTTTGCTAGGATATCAGTGGAAGTTTCATTGTGTCCGACACCCCGAGGCAGCAGGTCTCGTGGAAGACATAATCAAACTTTAAAAATCAGACTGTCCAAAATATGCAGGGAGAAAGGTGTCGACTGGGTAGTAGCATTACCAGTTGCACTCTTTTACATGAGAATGGTAGCACACTCTCGAACAGGGCTATCCCCGTATGAGGTGATCTTCGGTAGACCACCAAATATGTGGGGGACGCCTATACCACGTAAAATAACTGATATTGACTGTAATATGCTGACAGATTATTTGGCTTCCTTGATGTCTGCACTACAATCTTGTCGTTCACAGGTAGCTGCAGCTTTTCCTAACAACACTGAAGTGAAACCCCATGACGTAATTCCGGGGGATCTCGTTTTGGTGAGAAACTTCGATCGAAAGACTCAGCTGGACCCTAGGTGGAGGTCGCCTCAGCTCGTGTTATTAACAACGAGGACAGCCGTGAAGATCGAAGGCAGGAAAGGCTGGATTCATTCAAGTCATATCAAGAAATTTTATGGACTACCATCCGATATAAAAACTACACCTTGTGTGTCTTCACCCATTGACTCAAAACTTCCTTTTGTTGAAAATAGTAATGCCGAACATTATAAACTAAAGCTCAGATCCAATCAGTCAAGCAATTTGATTGTTTAAGTCCTCTCCGAGGTGAAGCGGTTGAATTGTCTCTGACATGTATCCCTTGGACCTGAATAGAGAATACACCCGAAAAATGCTGAAACGACAGGCGTACTGTAAATTACTGCGTAGTCATTGTACAGTGACGTTATTAATTTCGTTTTTCCTTAGTCTTTTAATAATTACTGCAAGTATATTGTTGCACCTATATGATCCTATTTCTAGACATGCTTATAATATTACTGCTGAACATTCTTTTAGTGAACTACCCCCGCATGAATTGTCATACAGATTTGCGCTGCGCAATAACACTTTTATTAGTATGGTACATCATTCCCATCAGGTTAGCAATGCTACAAATTGTTGGATATGTGGCCGACTCCCTCCCTATCAGAACTATAAAGGAATTCTACCTCTTTTTCCATACCCATTCACACACAACGGCTCCTGTGGAGCATGGTTTAGTTTAATTAATTCCCAAGATTCGAACTCTGCAGTTTATCAAGACAATGGGGTATGGGGAAATCTGAACTTAGTTTTACTTAAGGTCTGCCACCCCAACAAGGAGGGACTTCCCAAAAGAACAGGAACTGATCTAGAAAATGAAGTATATGGATTAGGTAATTTTACGCTTAATCTCCTGATCTTGAATGTCGAATCCGAAGCTAATCCAAGTTTGCCCGCCATGTCAGTATTTCCAGTAAAAGGTGAATTATGTGTAAGAAAGAATGGTTCCATACATATGGGCCATAGTAGATGCACCACTGTAATAGAATTCAGTGATCAAGGCAGGTCGACATTTAGAGCTTCCCGCCATTCCTATTTTATATGTGGTCAGACGGCATATGTACGTTTGCCTCTAGATTGGGATGGTACTTGCTACATTGGATTCCTTTTGCCACCTGTTTTTCTAGCTCCTCCTGATTATCACAGAAATACTCATTTAGTACACAATAGAGAAAGGAGAGATCTCCCAATAGTCGACTACACTGAAACAGCATGGGAAAAATACACAGATTTCAATAAAGGTCTCTTTCCCTATATAGGTACCGTTACTAATAGTAAGCTGATACGTAGATTGACTAGAACCCTTGAAGCAGTAGTGAACGAAACTATTTCCGCCTTAGGCAATTTAACAGAAGAGCAGTCTGCTATGCGGATTGTTGTGCTTCAAAATCGTCTTGTCCTTGACGTCATCCTGGCCGATAGGGGCGGAGCTTGTAGGGTCATCGGATCAAGCTGTTGCATTTTCATACCAGAAAATTCGCCATCTGTATATAAAGCTATAACGCACCTTCATAAGATTGTAAGCCAGATACACCAGAATCCAGGCACCTGGACTTGGTCCGGTTGGTTTTGGAGCGTGTTATCAGCCTGGGGATGGAGAGTCCTATCCTTCCTAGGTATTGGCCTTCTCATACTATTCAGTTGCTGTTTATGCCTGCAATGTGGACCAGCGATTTGTGGTCTGTGTGCCACATCATGCATTCCACATCAAGATTTTCATTCAAGATCCCGGAAAAAGAAAGAAGAACAAATGATGCTATATGAACAGATCAATGGATTAATGAAGATTGATATCTCTTGACGGGCAAGTAGGGGACAAGGAGGGAATGTGGAAATATAGATTTTTCTGGTCAGTTATGTCCCCTATCTTGGACCCCAACGGTTCTATGTGCATGTTACAAGTACATGTATGATCCCTCCAGTTCCAGTTATGAAGACGCAAATACATGTGCGTCCACCGTTAACATGTCCTCTTTCAGATCCGCCATGAATGGGCCGGATATTCCATTCCTAAGTACGAAAGGCCACCGCCTTTATATGGTTCACTTATGCCATTTTACAGTCCAGACAAGTAGGCCCTGATTCTGCCATCAAGCTTTTCTTGCTTTCTGTCTCTGAAGCTCCAGTCCGAGCCTGCATCTGTGACCATGAACTTTGTCTCATCCTCTGCGCGGCTCACGATGCCTGACATCAGCTTGCTGCCTGCCAAGAACTGTATTTCACCTTCGGAAATTATCTGCTCCACTCCCTGCCCAATGCATTCCTGTCTAGTAGCTTAAGTAAACATTCTGCCAGCTACCGAGCAAAGGCCCGGCTTCTCTATCTTTATGCAAGTAATTCATAGCACTGTTACCATGGAAGATTCCTGCCCTCGCATCTAGTGTAGACACTTAGACGCTTGTACACGCACTAACAGTCAGTATAGTCAGTATAGAATAAGATTCTACCCCAAGAAGGCCTCTCTTTTGGATAACATAGTTCTTTAAACATAGGATGTTAGATATGATTTGGGATTAGGTTGACTTGACCCTCCAGACATTTGTCGCCACATGTAGAGCTAAATGTCAAGTCCCCTTCACCCCCTAGCTGCACGTCAATCACACGTCATGCTGCTGCGCGCGCATTTCTGCCAAGTATTTCTGCTGACATTACGAAATTCTTTCATGTAACCACCCTCTTATGACATCACATCTGATGACGTTCTTTAAACACACCCAGTTACGCCTATCTTTGCCACGTATGAATATATTATCTCCACTATCAATTGTTACGCCTCTTGTACTTGCTTCACTGTAATGCTTATTGTATAAAAGTAATTGATTGTCAATAATGTATGTACTTCACTTCCTGAACCTTCGTGGTGATGGAACCTGGAGCAACCGATTATAATCGACCATTGGAATAAAGCCCATTCCGAACCTCTAATACCACGGATTCTGCCTCTTATTTACTGAGCTATTTTATTATGTTTCTGTATCAAATTAAGTCCCGGTAATTAAATTATTTACCATTTTAACAATGAGATAATTTGGATGATTTGTGCAGCATTACAAATTGAGCAAAAGCTGAATTGTGCCTATCGACCAGAAGCATCTGGTGTGGTCGAGAAAATTAATGGCACTATAAAATCTAGAATGGGATAAGTGTGTGCATCTACAACACTGAAATGGCCTGACGCATTACCCCTGGTATTGATGAGTCTTAGAAGCATTCCTAATAAAAAGACTGTATTGAGTCCTCATGAAGTTCTGATGGGGAGAGCAATGAGACAAGCGATTGTACCAGCAAACAAACTGATGAATATTTCTGTTGATCTAGTGCATTGTTATTGCAAAGGATTGGCTGATCTGGTGCGTTCTGTGTCTCATCAGGTTGGAGAAATTGCAACCACAACACAGCCGGATCAAGCACATGATCTGAATCCAGGAGAGTGGATTCTTGTCAAGAAACACGTGAGGAAGTAATGTCTAGAACCCAGATAGCATGGACCATAACAGATTATACTAGTGACAACGACAGCAGTGAAGTGTGGTGGCTTGCAAATTGGATTCGCGAAAGTCATACGAGGCGAGTCCCAAGTCCACTTGAAAGTGAAGGTGTGCAGCAACTGGTTACTGAAAATAAGAAACCAGAAGCTGGAGGTTGTGAAGCTAAATAATATAGAGTGACAGATTCTGACAAGCATGTGGATGATGAACAACCAAGCACAAGTCAAGTAGAGTGTGCACAAGCTACTGGGTCTCATAAGACTGCTGTTGAGCAGGAAGAAGAGAAAGTTACTGAAAATCAAGAGCAAGTACAACAAAGAAAAAAGCTAAATAAAAGAACTTGTGAACCAGAAAAAGAAGGCGAAGAAGCGGTTCAAGTTAAGAAAGCGAAAAAGGGTGACAATTGGGCAAAAGGAGTGAAAAGACTGAAATACACTCTTGAAAAGGGAAAACCAGATCAAATAAATAAAGTTTCAAGTCAAACTGAACAGGAAGAATCAGAGGAAGAATTAGTGCGGAAAACAAAGAGAATAAGAATTCCGAGAAAGAAATATACAGCTCCAGAATGGACAAATGTAATATTGGAAGAAATTGAAAGCACAGATCAAATAAAGAAGTTGGTACTGGTACTGAGCAAGTTGATGAAAGCAAATTGAAACCGCCTTAAAAAGAACTGTGAAAAATTAAGGTGCAACAACTTCCGTCAAAATAATTTGAAAGTTCCAGAAGATTTGAAGAAGACTCTTAATTAAAAAAAAAAAAAAAAAGAGGGATAAAGAAGAAAGCCTTGAAGTGTAAGATACAATATTTTGGTGGGGTTTTTTGACAGGTTTTAGTCAACGTTTTTTTAGAGAGTTTTAGAGTTTTTTTCTTAGATTTTTTTAGTTTTTTATATTTTTTATAGTATACAAAATGGCAGAAGCTACAGTGACTGGACATCAAAACCTAGTCTAAAATGTAGATGTATTAAAGCTACTACTAATGTTGATGTGGTTAATTTTGACTAGCATTGTACCTGTTCTAATGGTGACTAATAACAAAAATAATACTAATAATGTGATAAGTGAGAGATTAGATTCTGTTAGAAACTCCTAATACGAATATTGATCAGTTTGATGATAGTGTTTATCATTTTGATAAATCAATTAATGATTTATTGTTAAATATCTTTACAAAGTTGCTTTACGAGTATGTCGACACAATGGATGTGAGAGACTGTTATGTGCGCATGCAATTACCTTTGTCTGTCTCAGAGGGGTGACTTACCATCACCTTCCTTTAATTTATTGTGTGTCTGGTAGTGTTTTAACAAGTTTGTTCTATGTGACGGGGAAGTTGCAGTATTATTATTCAAACATGGATTTAGTATTTTCAGAAATTCCTATTAGAAAAGACATGAATAAGGTGTATAGTAAACCTGGGCGTAGTTCGCGCAGTAGCGCTACGCGTAGCTAAGCAAAGTGCACTTCGCACTACGCGAGATACGCGTAGCACTACGCGAACTGCGTAGTGCGCTGTTCACGATGATTGCACAGTGCCGGATGCTTGTCCGCAGTGTGCAATCATTGAAAACGGCATCTTGCACACTGCGAGCTGTCGTTTTCTGCCGCTCGAGTAGATTGTTACTCGAGCGGCAGCTTTCTCAACGCGGACTGGTAGTTTCTCATTGCGAGCTGTCGCGAGCATACGCGACCATTCGCAATGAGAAACCTGACCTCCCCGTGTTGACAATCTCGCCGGAAGGTTTATTTTGCATGCTCTCGATTGGCAACTTGATGTTGCTGATCGCGAACGAGGAAAATGTCTCGCCGGGATGTCATTTTGCTCGCTCGCGGTCGCCAACTTGACATTGAGGTCCGCGAGTGAGCAAAAATTGCCAACTACGCTATGCTACACGTTTTTGCACTGTGCTATGTGCAATTCGCGTAGCACGAAGTAGCACAAACTACGCTAGCGTAGTTGTCCGCCCAGGGTTAGTGTATAGTAACAGAAATGCAGGATACATGGGAGAATTTTTCCATATTACACAGGCACTGGATACAGTATCTGCTCATAGACATAATCTTACATGTAGTTTGCGGACTGATGAAAAAGATTTCATTAACATGGTAGAAGATAGGCAGGATTTTCAAAGAAAAGCTGCTGAACAGAAGTCACATGCACCACCATGGGCTTTCAGAGAGGGAAATTATAAAAAAGACAAGACTTGCGCTGCAATGTCTCTGGATTGGTATCATAAAGGGAAACTTTGCTTACTTAGACTAAAAATTTACTACAATAATTATTTCATTGGTACTAGTGAAAGTGAACATACTTTTTTAATAACTGGCGGTTGGGTATTGAAAGGAGGAACTGATCCTGTTTTTCCAGGAGTTTATTATGTGTGCGGTAAGAATGCCTACTGTAGGTTGCCTGCACATTGGTATGGTAGTTGTTAACTTGGTATCCTATTCCCAAAAGTATATCATGTAGATAGAAACAATAAAATCAAGAAGATAAAACATGGACTAAAACGAAATAGGAGAGCGAGGTTTTTAGAAATAATTGGGGATATTTTTGGTGCCTTCAGTTGGAGTTGTTCTGAATTTGCTTAAAATTTGAAAATTCTCCACAGTGGTTGATTGCTTTTTCAACAGATACTGCTTGTGGGTTTTTGATGATTGATACTGAAATGGTTGCAATTAGATCAATGGTTTTGGAAAATCGACTTGCCCTTGAAATTTTATTGGCAAAAGAGGGCGGAGTCTGTGGCATGTTGAAAATACAACACTGCTGTACTTATATCCCTGATAAAAGTAAAAGTCTTGACGGGTATATTAAGAATATTACAAAATTACATGAAGACCTGACTCAACTGGAGGTTGATGGTATTTGGGAGAGACTTGGTAAGAGTTTTTTCCTCTGTAGGTAAATGGTTTTCTACATTTGGGAGTAGCTTATTAGGGAAAATACTATCAATAGTTGTAGTGACATTTTCAATAATAATGCCAAATAAGAGTCAGACAATAAACGTAGAGCTGGAAAGAGAGAAGAGATAAAACTGGAAGATATGAGAGGTAATTACTATGAAATGATGAAAGGTTTAGATGAGAGTATGGCAAAACAAGAAAGAAGTACAGCTATTTATATAGAATAAGTGGCAATTGGTAGGATGGTTATTTTTGTGGTGGCTCAAAAATGTCATCAAAGGGGGAATTGAAGGGGCAGGGTTTTGAGAAAATAAAACTTGCTCGAATTAAGTCCTCAGTAACGTTTAACAGTGTGCTTTGAAAATAATGTGCAAAAACGCGAAAACATGGGGAAAATGCTTTTGCACATGCGTGCTGCGTGGACTAATGCATGAAAAACTAGGCTGCATTTGCGTTCTGCTTTGGAAAAAATAAATAATAATGCAGCTTTTGCACATTAATGCTCTTGCTAGGTATATAACATGGGATAGCGCAATGGTGGGTGGTAAACAGTGAGAAATATATTTCATGAAATATATTAAGGTCTGTGTTTTGTTCATTGTAGAGAAGCAAGCATGGGCCTACATCTCTGCATGCCAGTTGAGGGTTAAAAAATAATACAAATAAATAAGTTGAAAATCGAGTTTCAAGAGAGGAGAGAAACGTAGAAGGCAAAGGCTGATCAACTTCAAGGAGCATTGTATGTCTGTCTGCCAAGTAACAGAAGGACGGCTGTGATATCAGTGGAAATGTACAAACTTCTTCCGCAGAAGCGGCAGAGGCGAACAATGGAAGTGTAGAGACTTGCAACATGTTACTTGTTGGAGGAAACGTGTATTCATGAGACGTGGCTAATGTACTGTGAAAAGTGTAAAACAAAGAATGCTGTGAAAACATGGACGTGACTATGGAGGTGTGTTAGAACACCCCCTAAACTGACCAACGAGAGACTGAGCTTCTAAAAATGTAGCTACAATTGTGGGTTGTACATGTAGGTTTTTAGGGTATAACTGGGGTGCCTGGGGTTAGAGTCAAAGGTTCGGGAGAGAGAGCGCGCCTTGGGAGAAGCTAGTTAGAGGGAGATCGTCGCTGCCCGTCGGTTTGTTGTATCAAGATAGAGGCCTACCTGTTTCCTGTTCCTGTCCTGAAGCTAGTATCCTGTCTTACCCTTTGTTCCCTGAAACCTTCTCAGGGGATCCCGTATCCCTGTGGCCAGGGGGTAGATTTCTCTGAATTCCTGGGTTAGTATAGAGTTGAAATTATAGACACTGGATAGATTTAAAGCTGTTTATTGATTCATGTCAGCACCACCAACAAACACTGCAAGCCGGTCGGTCCCCAAGTCTCCAACTGTCTCAGCAGAGACATTACCATGAAGACTAGAACACCCAACACAAGCTGGAATTCAGAACATAACAAAGCAAGTTAGTACAACACATCCCCTTTACTAATAATACAAACTAGAAAAGGAAGAGTAAAAAGAAAGAAGATGAAAAGGATAACAGGTGAAGATATAGGGGGAAACGACCACTGAAAAGACAAAAAGGAAAACAATTCCTATTTAACATGAGTTCATTTTGATCCAGCGCATGGTCAATACCTGATCAGTGATCAGTACTCAATTCATACATCAAAATGGCCCAAACTCATTCACCCAGAATCCCTGATGCGCTGGGGTCAATTTGTTACGTTCATTTCTTAGTTTCTTTAAATCCAGTTTAATGTCATAGAATGCCTACAAATTATTTAATCAACTTTACATCTACTTGGTCACTGGACCAATTAGTTGCATAGTTGATGATAATGATTATCCTATCCTAATCGGCCCTACGGTTAATTCAAATAACTACAGACACACTGTAAAGATATGAAACTTTATCTCAATATAAATGCGGTTTGCTCAATTGCATACAGTCACAAGTGTAAATAATGAGACTCACATAGGGAGAGATAAACATCAGCAACACAAATGAATATGAACTCATCTCTTTAAACAATTGACATTATGCATAAAGGAATGGATAGATTAAGAGACAAAAGCTTCAGCAATATTTGCGAAGACTGAATACACCTGACGGAGGGAAAAGGTGAAGAGACAATAGCTTCATCTAAAAAAAATATACATCCAATGTGTCTATAATGGAGTGGATAGGTGGAGAGAGAGAAAAGTTGCAGGAATAATATATATTTGAAACCAAATTACATCAGAAATGACATACAAACCTATTGATTTGTGGGAAAACCACCCCCTCGGCCTTGGAGAATGGTGGGGGTTCCCTGAAGTAGAATAGGGAACAAAGATTAAGACCCCAAAGGTAGGCAGGGACAGGAAACACAGCTAGGCCTCTCTGCAAACCGACAAACAGCAACGCATTCACCCGTCTTCTCTTCCTCCCCGCAAGTCTAAACCACACCCCTAAAGGCACCCCAGTTATACTTTCAAACCTACATGCCCGTTGCACATAAATTGTAACATTACTAAAATCCAAGCAAATGATTGGTGGGCTTCCGGGTGGCTTTGTCACACCATGATGACTTCACATATATTTAAGTCACTTTATTGTTCATTCTGTTTCTCACAGTTCAAGTTCTTAACACGTGCTCATGTTTCTTTCACCAGATACTTTTTTAATACTTTTATTTAGAAAAATAGGCTATGTCCGGGGAATAAGGCTTTGGTCCCACGGTCGACTCCATCCCTTGGCAAATGAACGTCCTATTGGCCTTCAGCACTGGCATTCTTTCTGCTGAGCAAAGCGTGTCTGCTTTGCTTCTGCCAGGTCTGATGCGCTCCGTATCACACCCATCCCACTCTGTACAAGACCAGATGGAGTTTGCATCCAGCACACTATAGTAAATGCAAACGAACATTTATTATATGACAATGTAGTTTTCACTGTGTACGCCCCTCCCTTGCACCATTTCTTATTAGTTATTTAGCATAAGCTTTAAGCGCAAAACAGCATTATTTATTGTTAGGAAGTAAATGCAGCATGCTATCTATGAAATGCACATGCGGTTTAGTCATGCATTTATTCAGTTTTCACACAAGCATTATACGAATATATTTTAGTTTCATTTCACTTATTAGTTCATATTAGTGCACACATGCACAAAGCTGTTTCCCTTGTGTCTGTGTCAGGTGCATGTAAGATCACTTACTACTTACAGTTAGTACGTGTTATGGGGGTATAAATTCAAGCAGGTTTCTTTCTTGAATCCCTGCTCCATCAATTTCATAATCCTTGAAACGTACTGGAGTGCGGCAAAACCTGGAATAAAAACTTTTTGTATGAGAAGAATTCGGTTTTGACAAATTTGATCCTGGCAACGTTGTATCAGTACAAAAAGGGTACAGTGACTTGTCACCATTGAACTACACAAGTTGCGACATGCTCCATTTGCCACCATTGTGCACTGTCACGACATGTCTCTGCATGGAAGTAATGACAAAAGGAAACATAAACTCAGTGACGCCCTTCTTTTGCCATCTGGGTTCTTGACCATCACCCATTCACCTACAATCCATAATCTTTTCCTCACTGATTTTTTAAAATGTTATCTCTCCTTATATCTCCTTTGATAGGATTTAATCCTAGCATCCACCTCCTCCTTATCCAAAGAAATAGCATCTCTCAAAGGCAACCACCCAGGATTCAACTTAGTGTGAGCTGGCCTTCCACTCAACAACTGGAATGGAGAACACCGCATAACATAATTAATTGTGGTGCGATGTGCCCACCAGGTGTCTCGCAAAACTTCCTTCAGCGAGACTCTTGATTCTACAGCTCTTTGAACACAAGCCTTAACCACCCTGTTCATTCGTTCCGCAAGACCATTAGCCTGCGGTGCATAAAGAGCAGTTCTTATGGGTTATGCCAAAATCTTTCAAGAAATCTTGCATATCTTGGGAAGTCAATTGTACACCGTAGTCAGTGATTGAGAACTCGGGAATACCTTCACAGGCAAATTCATCTTTGAGGAAGTCTAGAATCACTTTAGCGATGGAAGTGCTCACACATCTGGTGGAAACCTACTTTGAAGAGTAGTCTACTAAAAGAATAACATATCTCTCAGAAGGCCCCAACAGCTCAAATGGGCCCATAAGATTTAAACCCAGGTTAGTCCAAGGTTTACGCGGGACCTCCACTGGAGATAAGGGAGCAGTATTGGTGACCTGAGTCTTGTCATTCATGGCACATTGGTAACACTCTTTGACTACCTCCTCAACTTGATGGTCCATCCCTGGCCACCAATACCTCTCACGGAGTTGGACCTTAGTGAGACTCCTTCCCGAGTGCCACTCATGTGCAAGATTGACAAATTTGGGTCTGAAGTTACAAGGAGGTAATAATCTCTCGCCACGCAATAACTCATTTTGCAGTAACGTTAGCTCATCTCTTATGGACAAGAAAGGTACCAATTCAGCATCAACACTCTTGCACACAGGCCACAAAGTCAGCAACAACAGGCAGGAGTACATCATGAGACTTGGCCTCAGCCCACTAATTTTCTGTGATAGCAGGTTCTTTGACCCAACAAATTCTCATGGGTTCAGCATCACAAAAGTCAACACAGCCCTTAATAGGTAACCTGGACAGGCAGTCTGCAGCTTTATTAGCAGAAGCAGGAAGATATTGCACCGGAAAATTTAACTTCTCCAGACCCTCAATCCATTGTTTCAATCTGGGAGTCAATCTCTCATTCTCCGTGCAAGAGAACACTTGCCCTAAAGGATGATGGTCAGACCTTACAACAAATGGTATTCCCCACAAACAAAATGTAAAATGCCTAATGGCCCAAGCAATGGCAAGCGCATCTCTTTCAATGCAGGAATATTGTTGCTCAGCTTTCCTTAGTGCCCTGGATGCAAATGCAACAACTTTCTCAACCCCAGCATCCAATTGAGTGAGAACCGTGTCCAGTCCAGACAGACTAGCATCATTAGTGAGTATTGTCTTTTTTCTTGTATCAAAATGAACAAGAGTGGGCATTTCACAAATGGCACACTTAACAGAGCAAAAGGCTACATTGCAATCATCTGTCCAAACAAACTGGGTTTCCTTCTTGAGCAGAGTTCTAATGGGCTCCACAATGGTCGCAAAACCCTTGACAAACTTAGAGTAGAACTCAGCGAGCCCAAGAAAATACCTCACTTGTTCCTTATCAGTGGGAGCAGGGGCGTTAATAATGCTCTTGGCCAATTCCAATTGAATACCCTCCCCAGAGATCACATGACCTAAGTATGTGACAGAGGACACACCAATTCTACATTTCTGTCTATTGACAGTGAGTCCTTTCTCCGATAGTTTAATGAGAACTTGGTGTCATGTTCATTCTCATTTTTACCATAAACTAGAATGTCATCCTGGAAAAACAATATGTTGGACATATCACCAAGAGCAATCTTCATGACACGCTGGAAGCATGCCGCTGCTGAGGCTCATCCAAACAGCATCCTGACAAAGCGAAAAGCTACCAGCGGCGTCACAAAAGATGTAAGATGTTTGGAATCTTGGTGGAGCGGTACTTGGTGATACGTCGACGACAGGTCTAGTACACTAAAAACTTAATAGACTCAGCAATGTTTGGGAGAGGCTGACGGTCCACCCATATCCTCTTGTTCAAGCTTCTCAAGTCCACACACATTCTGATGTTCTTTCCACCATCCTTAGGGGCCAAAACCACTGGTGCCAACCATTCCGGGAACTCAATCTCTTCAATAACATTCAAACTCACCAGCCTATCCAGTTCAACCTTCAAAGGTCCTAACATCATATTTGGAACTTTCCTGACTTTATGTACACAGGGCACAGCATTGTTTTTGAGTATAATGTCACGTTCAAAGTCTTTCAATAGACCAAGCTTTTCAGTAAATACTTGAGGAAATTCATCAAAGAACTTGTTGGTGTCAGAACCATCATTTATCACCATGACTTGCTCAGAGGGATTCCGTGCATTAGGGTTAAGAATTATTCCCAAGTCTCTTTGGTGCCTCCAACCTAAGAGATTATCGCCCTGTTTGGCTACATAGAGTTTGCCAATGGTTTCCTCACCCTTGAAATGTATACTCATCACAGTGTAACCAGAAACATCAATATGTGGTCCACCATAACTTATGGGGTTAATGTCAGGTGAAAGGGGATTTGAATATCAGGAAATATCTTATTCCACAATTCATTGCCCACCATCATGAAGGGAGAACCAGAATCTGCCAAGACTACAAACAATTTGCTACCAATCTCAACCTCACACTCAGGCATGTTTATGGAGTCAGCATGAACCACTCCATCACTCCTCACATTCCACACTACTATTTTGGGATTATCTTTTACAGTTTCTACACATTCTACTGTGCGTACTTTCCCACCAGACCTACAAACTCTGGCATAATGGCCTTTAATTCCACACTTATGACAAGTGGAATTCCTGGCATAACAATCAGGATTATTGGAAGGGTGATTGGGACTCCCACAGCGATAACATTTGATCTTAGAAGTGTCATTATGAGGTTTGACCCTAGGTGTTTGGATAACTTTACAAACATTGTCAATGGGGCCTGGCGTAACTTCTTTGAGCAGTACTTAATGAAAACTTCTAGGGGTTGGAACATCTTCCAATATAGGTTTTTGAGCTTTCATTTTCTTGACCCAACCAGAGGTGTTCTCCACACCCTCCACGAGAGCAATAGCTGCCTTGAGAGAGGGATTTCTTGACAGAAGCTTCTCCTGTACCCTGGAGCTATTAGTACATCTGACCAACTGGTCACGAATTAAAGAGTCAGTCAGATCACCAAATTCGCAAGTGCAGGCAAGAATTTTCAAGAAAAGCAATGTAATTCCCAACTTTTTCATTAGGCTCTTGGACTCTCATGAAGAATTTATGACATTCAAGTACGACATTAATTTGTGGACCAAAATAAGTTTCAAGCATTTTCATAGACATTTCAAAGACATCTCTGGGTTCACCATCACCATAGGTGGCTCATCAATGCTTTCATAAATCTTGCATCCCTCGATTCCCAGGTTGTGAAGTAAAATAGCCTGTTTCATATGAGCTGAGAATGATTCACCACCATAGCCACAAGGTAAGAATCAAACAACTTCCTCCATCTTTTCCAGGAAAGTAGTGGCTCACCTTTCTCGCAAAGAAAAGACAAGAAATAACTGGAAATGTAGTGTTATGCCCAAAAAGTTGAAAGAGATTTAATCATGTGAAAATGCAATGAAAGATGGGGCATTTGTTTCCTCACGCATACATCTGTTACCAAGGAAGCTTCTAACAAAGGAAACAAAGATGGCAGCTTGCGCGTAGCGCGATGATGTGGTTGCAGCGTGAAGACACTGATGACAATGCACAAGGACAACGCGTGAGAAGGCTGATGACACTGGGCAACTATGTCGCGAGCCACTGCGCAAGCACCAGCGTGAGTCAAGAAGGAGCCGTTACAGTGCACCAAGCAAGGCACAGAAGAAATAAGGTAAAACTTCACCAATTCATGGTATCCGTGCAGTCAGGAGTCACCAATGGTATAGATCCGTGCAGTAAGGTCAGGCATCAGCGGGCATTGAGATAAAGTTGCAGCAAAGAGGTTCAGCCGAAATTCGTCAGCAGGAGTCTGTTGGTTCACAGGGGAGTTGGGGGTAAGCGCTTGTACCCCACAAGCATTACTCGTCGCCAGTGTTGAAATGACACTGAATAGATTTGAAGCTGTTTATTGATTCATGTCAGCACCACCAACAAACACTGCGAGCTCGTCGGTCCCCCAGTCTCCAACTGTCTCAGCAGAGACATTACCATGGAGACTAGAAAACCCAACACGAGTCAGAACTTCACAAAGCAAGTTATTACAACATATAGCTAAATGTTCCGTACTTTGCATAACCATTTGCAAACGTATTTTGTCTCTGAAACTACTGTCTCTTTGCCTATCCACTCCTTCATTTGCATTTGTTTCATTTGATGTGTTTGACACTGTTTGCCTTGATTAATGTTCTCTCCCTGCGATTGATACTTTGTTTGCCTTGTAAACTGTACATGATGAGCATTTTACCTTCACATTATTTTGCGATAAGCATTGTTAACCTTACACTGAGTTTGTGATAATTTGGTAGTATAGGTAGATAGATAGGTAGATAGATAGAACTAATTATAGACATCAACTTCTCAACTTTAGGTCCATCGACCAAAAGAAAGAGAGTTGATATACAGGTTCAGTTATGTATTTAGTGTGTTAGATACGAGCCTGTATTATGAACAACTGATTGTTTTTATATAAACTTGGAACAGCGCAACAGGAATTAATTGTTGGGTGAATGAGTATGGGCCTGTGTTTGTGTTACTATTGATTATTGATCCCTGATTGGCGCTGGATGACCGCCCATCCCCAAAATTGCCAGGCTTGTCTTAACAACCTGACTTTCTGTGACACCAATAGTGAGATATATGCCACACCGTTACCTCCCACGGCTAGACCAATAGACACCTGGCAACCATTTCGGGACTGCTGGCTGCAGCATGAATCTCAAGAATCAGACTAAGTTGCAATGTTTATAACGGTCTATTGCCTCCAAGTTCCACTCACTTCTTGACACTGTCTGACAACTTTTCTCATTAATAAGTGGCCCACAGCTTGACGTAACTCACTTGACCCTTCTGTGACCCTGCTGTCTTGCTTTCACCTCCTCCCTCACTACCTATCTTTAATCCTTTTGCTCCCAACTAAGTGCCTCCCATGACGTTTTGCCTCTTCCGAAGGGCAGTCAACAGGTATTGGTGTAGGGGGAAGGTGAGCCTCTCATCCAGATGAAGGGATGAGGGGAGTAACACCCCACAGACTTTTTCACGGGCTAGAAAGTTCGGGTTCCCACCTCCTTCCTACATCAGTTTTAACTCACTGGAGTCGTGAGGAAACAAAAAACAAGCTATATCAGGACAAAGATCTCGACTATAAGTTGGGCTGCTTACTAGTACACTGCCAAGTATACGTCACAATAAAGTGCCAGACAGCACTGGCTCAAATTAAGCCCTGCATGTAAGCCTGGAATATAATGACCCACTGATGATGGAATTTTTTTCTATCCCTCGTAACTTGTTCAAAGGTTAACCTTGAAAACGGTAATGTCATAATCAGTGTTAGCGATTAATACAGTCCGCATTAACACTGGTTACTTCATTCTGCCATAGCCAGGTAAGTATCAAAGTGACTACATATCCCATAATTCTTTGTTCCTTCTTCTAAACAAATGTGTGGCATGGAAAGATTCCCACTGCACTGTAGGAGTTCTCAGGTTGTTCTATGTCAACCTGAATAACTGATTCTGCTCTGATTTTGTTATTTGCACTCTGGTGGTCCTAGTTTAGTTTTTTCCATTTTAATTGAAGGGCTCCTATAGGTTTTCTGGATTGAAACAGTAGATAGGTTGTGGAAAGTGGTGGGACAATAGAGCTCGTGCATATCATGGGTCATCATTAGTACAAGAGAGGAACAAAAAGAGGATGAATTTGCAACTTTGGAACTGTTAGTGGCGATGAGGAAAATATTAATACATAGGTTACTACCAGGGGTACCCAAAGTCGAATATTGGCTTAAAGACTGTTCTAGCAGTGGAACTCTGTACTGTAAGAAAAAGAACAGATGGAAAACTAGCTGAGGATCCGACAGACTGTAGGGCACCTCTCAAGATGCTGCTCCACCTGCCTGGCCCTGGAGCGTCTTGAAGACTCGTTATTTCCATGGTGACTGCTCTGGCCAATCAGGGTGCGCAGACAAGGAGACAGGTGATGGATCCGAGGGGTGATAGGAAATATACCTAAGACATTAGCATACCCACAGAGGCAGGAGGGAACAACAGACCACATCAAGTCAGCAACACACAGAGATGAGAACTGTGCCTGAATATTTAGATGGCCAGCAAACTCCCATGGCAGAGTATTGAGTATTTCATATCAGGAAAATGTACCACTGTGCTACGGGGTGGGTGGATACTGGTGTGTCTATGGTCACGGTGGATTATTTACGAAGGTGTCATACTATTCTTTATTCTTCAGTTTCATAGCTATCCCTGGGGGAGCCAGTCGCCGGCTGCATGCAGTCCTACCCCGCCCCCTTTTGGAATGCCACCTTTGTTCCCCTCACTTCATCTCTTTCCCCATCTACTCACAGGAAGCGGTGCCCAGTGTCCTGGTGGCCCCGTGGCCCTCGTGTCCTCTAGACATGACATACCCACCGGAGCTCTGCTAGATAATTCTAATGACAATGCACGTGCTTGATGGTTGACATCATAAATAAATACCTAGACAAGCGTGTCGCGAACCCCCCGCTTAGGCAGCTAAAGCGGGGGTGGGTCCTTATGGCCTTCTGTCTGCAGCTCGGCAGACAAAAGTTCACAACTACCGCAATAAAGGAATACAGAATGAGTAGGAGAGCAAGCAGGAAGGGGCAAGCAAGAAGGAAAGATGGGTCAAAAGAAAAGGGAACGATGGAATGAATATTGAATGGAAGGGTGAAAGAATGGATGGCTGAGTGGATGGATGAATGAGTGGATGGGTGGATGAGTGGGTAGATGGATCAGTGGGTGAAAGGATGAGTGAAAGGAGAGAAGATGGACAGGAAAAAGGATGGCAGAGTCGAAAGATGGATGGATGGACAGATGAGTGGGTGATTGTAGAGGGGGGAGCAAAAGTGAAAAGATGGCAGAGTAAAGTGATGGATGGAGATGCCAACGGGCAGGTGAAAGGATGGCAGAGTTAACTGATTGATGATGAGTGTGTGATAAGATGAGCGAATGGATGGCAGAGTGGATGGACGAATTCATGAGTGGGTGGATGAATGTATGATGGATGCATGGCAAGATTGATGGATGGAAGAGTGGATTAATGCAAGGGTAGCAGAGTGGATAGATTAAAGGCTAAACGGCAGAGTGGGTGGATGAATGGATGGGGATGGCAGAGAGTATGGATGGATGGATGTTTGGGTGGAGGACAGCAGAGTAGATAGATGGATGAATGGATGGATGGCAGAGAGGGTAGATGGAAGGATGGATCGCAGAGTGGATGATAGATGGAAAAGTGGAACAATGGATAGCAGAGGGTATGGATGGATAGAGGGATGGATGGATGGATGGCAGAGTCGTCGAATGGATGGATCAATGGATTGGTGGCTGGATGGACGGACCAATGGATGGCAGAATGAATGGCTGAATGGATGACAGAGTTGATGAATGGATGGAGTAGGGATAGATTGAATGATGGATGAAACAATGAATGATTAACAGAATGTGAAGGTGAAATAGTGGCTATCAGTGGGTGGATGGACGAGTGAAAGGATGAATGGATAGATGCTTGGATGGAAGAGACAAGGGAGTTCTAGGAGAGCTCATTTGCTTTGTATGCTTGGTGCCTTAGAGGTTTAGTTCAAAGTGGGGGGTGTTTTAATCTTCTGGCTACTCCCTTGTACTTAAACATATGAATCCAGGACTTTCAAGTACCAGAATCCAAAGTGAAACTCGGTACATGAGATCTCCGACTAAATATTGTTCCATATAAGGATTTTAACTGGGTGAGAAGGGTGCAGTAAGATTAGGGGTGTGTGAATCTCGAATTAAACAATCCATGGGCTAAGGGTGGTGTGGTGAGATGACCAGGATTCGGAGTGAACTGTTCCCATGATGAGCAGATTCAGTACTGATTTACAGTAGGTGGGCCTCTGTCTAGAGTAGCACAGTGGGTGAAAAACTGTGGGTTGGAATGCTACCCAAAGTGATTGCCAGTGGTTAGACTATTTGGTAGCGTTTGGCCCATCACGTCTTTGCTTTTGATTGCCAGTAGAATGCCTGGAGTATATGTATTTATATATACATTCCTGATCCAGTAAATGAACGAGTTAAAGCCTTTGGCGAAATGAGGATAATGAGAAAAACCGGCATAGCAGACGCGACTCAGGCCCCTCGAACCAACTATCAAGCAAAGGATACATTTATTTGGGAGGTGTCACACCCCAAACACCCCCCTGAAGCTACGTCCCTGCTTTTAATGGGCCATAACACCAGCTCGTGTTAACCAATCTTTAAAACGTAAGCAGCATACTTTATGGAGAGTCACTTCTAAAAGGATGAAGATGAGTGTCACCACTTGAAGACTTTTGCTGTCTTAACACTGGCTTGTGTCATACAGGCGTCCTTAAGTACATGCGGCAGCATAGCTATATGCAGCAAGCTCAGACTTCAAACAACGCTCTCAAGCCACCTCTCTCTTGACGGCTAATTTGGGCTCATGCGTTTAGCCATAACAAGGAAAGCCAAAAACAATGACTGCTGTTTGCTACAGTGCTTAATTTGAGCCGGTGGTTTCTGGTGCTCGGAACCGGGACTTAATTGGTTTCCGGTGCTTGGCACCGACACTTAATAGTCAACACCGCACTTATTACAGTCTGCCACACATAGTGGCCTGCTCATCTAATTTAGAGATGAGCAGAACAACAGTTGTTTATGAATACAAAATAGATTAAAAATGACTAATACCTGCCTCCTCATCCATTCCTTTAGCTTTGGGGACCTGGAACAATCTGAACTGTCGCACTTGCAAGATGGTTAGTAGTTGTTTTGGCAGCGGTGAGAAGGGCGATTGGTTGGTGCTGCAGTGGCCGCCTGGTCAGGGCCCGGGCACTCATCATTTTACAATTCAAGCACTGGTTTGCTAAGTCGTTTTGTGTTGCTGTCAAAGGGGCGCCATTCTAGGGCTGGGCTTGTGGTGTAAGTCCACTGGTACGATGCCAGCTTGTTCCTGCACACACGGTGGGCTCCACAGCTGAACAAAAGCTGGCATCCCTTGCATGCTGGCCAGAGCGATGAGATCACCGGAAGCTCGGTCTCTGCTCATGCAGTATATTCGTTCATCCATTCAGATAGGTTTTCTGGTGTTAGATCATTTTGCAACGTCCATTGTGCTGGACTTTGAAGGCCTATAGTTATAACAGCAAAGCCCAAATGACCAGTCCCAGAATCCCGAGTGCTGGACTCCTGGTGGCGACCCCGACGCAGGGCCACGCTCAGAATGCTTCTTCCAAATTGATTTTACTTCTTCCAAATTGATTTTACTAACTTTTCCAATCCTAGCAGAACTCGGCTGGTAATGAGTGTTTGTAGGTATGTATTAAATGTTGCGGTTGGTCTCTGACATGGTCTATATATTTCGAATTTCCCAAACAGTACAAATGAGTTCTCTCTGAATATTTAAATTTGGAGCACGTGAATTTGCATAGTGCACTGAAAAGGTGTTGAGACTGACTCCCAGTCAGCCTCTGCCACAGGATTCTGGAATGACTTTGATTCTCATATTGTGTTTCAGCGCCAACAGGCGTTAAAAATGCAAGCTGTAAGTCTCAGAGTTACAGTACTGACACTCAGTGCGTGTCTGCGGGACGTCGCCGGCTTGCTTACCATCGAGAGCTAGCTGCAAGAAGGCATTCTATAAAAAGACCCAACCACGACCCTGTCTTAAAATGGCCCAGGTCTTGGCGATGCATATCGTGCCCTATTTTAGCCATGGCCATGAACACCGGGACTGGGGTGCGTGCGATGCAATGATTTCACTGCTTCGGGCACGAGGGAGGTCCTGGCACTGTCATTAGAGTCTATTGTTATGCTGTGAGGGAAAACGAAACCTGAGAGGAAACAAGAAGATGGGCGCGTGCACGCACGCACGCAGCTAACTTTGTAAAGCTTTCTTCAAATATGTTTAAAGGCTAATGAAATGCAACGTTGCGCAAGCAAATTCTTTACCGAGAACCCTCATTAAGAATAAAAAGGAAACACTCATGTTCTGTTTGATATTTTCATCCACATTAGTATGAAGCTGCACGGAGCACTGAGGAATTGATTCCCGCCCACGTAGGGTTGGCTATACCTAGTGGCGGTTGGTGGCAAATCATATCCCGGGAGGGGAAGTGGGGGGGCACAAAAAATATACACATAACAAATACACATAATACGCAACACATACACATTTAAACACATACACATATATACATATACACATAACACATACACATAAGTACACAATAATATATACATTAACATAAATATATACTCTCAAAGAAATCACTTACCTTATCTACCGCTCAATGTTCTGCAGTACGTCTTCGTTATTCTGCAGTAGTCCGACGAAGCCCACAGCCAACTCTCTCATCCAATCAAGACACTGTTGTAAAGAGTCTTGATTGGCTGAAGCGGGCTGGTACCCGCTCCAAATGGTACTGTGTGGCCGCCTGTGCCTGCTCTCCAACTCACCTGTCCAAGACAGCGGGGTTGGAGAGGTTTCAATTGCGCATGAAGGTTTGGCCGTAGCAAGGTAGCCGGCCAAACCCACATGCAATGCAAACGTAAGTGGCCACTCCCCACTGATTGGCAGCAGTGACGCACTGACCCCGCCCTGCCCTTGGACTCCGTTTGCTGGCAGAGTGTCAAAACTAAAAGGATAATAAAATCATTTTATGACCATTTCATTTTTATGCTTTCTGCCCAGCAGTGTGTGGGCTGGGGGCGACGCTCCTCCACTCAGACGGAAGAACCGCAGCTGAAATTAACTCAGATTAAGGGCATTTTGGGTCAGGGTTTCCCTATTTTTGCAAGTACGTTCTGTATCAATATTTTGGGTGCAATGTATGTTTCCTATTGGCTATTGCAAGCTATTTTAACTCTTCAGAAAGGCAGGTTTTCCCGGCCTGTTCTCTCCACAGGACCAATCAGTGAAAAACACTGCTTTAAAATGATCCACATAACACCATTACATGCAGGTGTGCCTTGACAATAGGCCATCACTGCAGTCCTGGGCTTTAGTTCAGTGGCTGTGCGGTGCAGACGCTGGAAAGAACACCCACTCTTGTAGAGTTGACTTGTTTGTATATATTTGCATATAGTACATTGGAGCCTGCAAACACTGCATTCAAGCCTGTCTTTAACTGCCTTATTACAGGTGACTCGTGACGTCTCTAGTCGCTGTTATAAAGAAATGACATCAATGCAAACTGCACAGCCCCTGATACTTACCACACAGGATATATACATACACATTTATCTCAATTGGCAACCCCTATCATTTTTTTGTGTGTTAGGGGAGGGTCCTACTCCAATATGCATTTAGAGACAAACTCAGTGCATGATACTTTTGCCAGGCCAGGTGACAAAGGACTTCCATATCCATGCACTTCATGAAGACTGTGTGAAAAATAAGTATATATAGGAAATGCCTCATGTAAGCGACCAACATGAGCCTGTTGGCTGTTACTCACCAACTGGCTCGCTTTCTCATCATTGGCAGCTTTCCTGTAAAAACCAGAGGAACCAACAGCAAGAGTGAATCTAATAGTGCTGTTTGTGCCCTATCAAGTCAAACACACACAAAACCCTCCCTAGGTCCTCGTAAAGGAAGAGATAACTGTACTGCCTTCCTCACAAAAGTAACATTCAAAATGAGTTAAATGTGGCATCTAGCATACGTCTCTATTCAATGCCCATACTCATGATTATTATAAACAAGTCGCATGTTTTGACCAGTTTGGTAAGAACGGCCAACATGTTTCATTGCCACACAACAACTTAAGGGCAAATTTATCAGGGCAAAAGGACAGATAATCATCCAGTTATGCACTGGTCCATATCACCCCCGGGTGGATGCCTACCAGAAGGCCATAGGAAGAGCGTTTCTGTGAGCAAAACTGTGGTAGCCGCCAGTGTTGACTAAAATTCGATAGAACCACCATTGATTGGTGATATGGTCCGGTGCATAACATGTAGGTTTTTGCACGCTTTAGGTATTTATAGGAAAGATAGAATATCTCCCCATGTTTCTATATATTCTGGGGATTTTTCAAATTTTAAATCTGACTTGTATTTTATTCTATGAACTTCAATAAAGAACCTTTGCTCTACTTCTTAGGAATTAACTTTCATCATTATCATATATGTGCCTTCAATGTCCTCCACAACATTCGTGCCTATAAGCGGCATGCATAACAGACATTGCTAATGACACATTTTTCGCCATAGTATCATAGCTCTAAGCTAGTTCAGCTCCTATCACTGATAAACTCATCGGAAATGGATAGTCCAGTTTTCCCGAAACACAGACCCAGAAACCTGTTAGCGCCCTCAACATTAGCCCTTAAACTACAGTGGTTCACAGTTCTCACCTCTTCACCTGCCATCTCATTAGGCTCTCTGTTAGTGCACATTAAACTCGTATCACAGAGACAGCCATGCTCACTCAGCTGGTTGGTAGGGTCACACGGCAAAAGACAAGTCAGACCAGTCCCATCATTATGGCAGAACCTTGGAGAGGTCGAAGGGTGGAACTGCGAGTTCTTCAAGAGCCAGGGCTCTTTTTGGAGACACTTGGGTCCATAGGTTACCCAAGCTCTACATTGTTGCTTTTTATGTCTTCCGCAGCATTTCAACTCAGTGCTTACCTTCATGAGAATCTATTGGAGGTTAGCAAGCTAAGGTGGTGTCCCTTAAACACTTCCAGGATCAGAGCACAAGCAAAAGTAATGTCATCCCTGTAGTAGTCTGACAAGGTAAGCTGAGACAGGCTCATCATTGTAATTGTTCTCGTATTTAATCTTTTAGACTTTGGTAGCAATGCTGCTTGTTGGCTTGATGCTCTATCGAATGTTCCAGCTCAAGTGCTTCTCTTTCTGTGTTCATTGTGGGCGCTAAATATGAGTGCTTCCGGGTTATCCTCATACGAAGTGAGTTTCTTTTGTTCTAAAAATGTTTAAAAAGATGTGTTAAATATGAGTTTGATTGCTTGTGGCTCGTTGTTGGTCTCTCTTTGTTTGCATCCTCACATGTGGTGGGTAAATATTTTGTAGTCTGGACAGTATGAGAGGCTTTCCCCACTAAAATGTTATCTCTGGGAATCTGAACTGGTTCAGACTTGACAGTATGCTGACAATGATTTCGTTGCTAAATGTGGCTAGTCCATCAATATGACAAATTAAGATAAGAATATGTGAGGTCTGCATTGGAGCAGCACTTGCTGCAGATAATTTAAAGTTGAAATAATTCTTTCTCTATTTGACTGCAGTGATAAGTATTAATTGGAAAAAATGTAGGAACTAATTAATGCCCTTTACGCATCCTCAATGTACTACCTATGGAATACTGATATAAAGATGTTTGTTTTTATTTTTTGTTTATGTATTTAAAGAGTTTTATAAAGCGCGAACATGACCCAAGGGTATACCAGAGCGTTATACATAGAAAACCCAACCCGTTCAAAGACAAGTATAGTCCAAAGACAAAAGGTTCATCATCTATGAGCATTCTCCGGAGGCATGGTCACAAGGCTCAAGGTTTCTACATTTCAGTAATAGGCAGTCAGGTGGTCACTTGGGTCAACCCTGGTCTCAATCATTACAGTAGGTGTTAGACTTGGCCCTTTTTGCAGGGTCATTGCTGAACGTTTGCCTTCTTCCTAGTCTTTTTTCTGACCTGGTGTTGGTGATTTTAGGACTCTGGGCACTTTAGTACTGATGTCCAGTGTAAAGTGTGTGTGCTCTCTCTGGTAAACATGGTAATATTGGCCTGCATCTGTTTGGTGTATTTAATTTACCTGTCAGTTCCTTGTAAAGTGGTATCTCATATACCCTGGGCCAGTAAATTAAATGCTACTCGTGGGCTTGCAGCGCTGTTTGTGCCACCCACCAAAGTAACCTTTCAAACCTGTCTCAGGCTTCTGCCATTGCAGGGCCTGCACGCGCAGTTTACTGCTGCTGTGATGTGGCACATATAGTGGATGCCACATCTGTGACTCCCCTTTTACTACATATCAGTCACCCCTAAGGTAGGCCCCAGCTAGCCCTACGGGCAGGGCGCATTGTAGGTACAGGAATACTAGAGGCCCTGGAGGAGACAACTTTACTCCAACCACCCTTCACTGTATGCCGGAGCTGCGGGTACACCAGAGGTTACATTTGAGGAAGAACTACGCTGTACTGGGTGACGGCCTCATGGCGCCGGGGGAGGCCTGACTCTACAATGCCTGACTTTAAAATGGTGGCTGCACTGTGATGAGATTGGCCTCACCGCCGTTCATCCTGCTGCCATAGTGTGGCAGATGCAGATGATGCAAAGCCAATCTTGCTACATTGCTACTGCTCCCACAGCCACAGAAAAAACTCTCCAAGTATGAAAGTGGGGGAGGGGAGATCACCTTGAACGTGGTTCGGAGCCTGTTTTCTCTTCGTGCTGAGAATGTCGAGCAGCTGGGGAGAGACGAGTGCCGGGAGGCGAGAGAGTTCGCAGGTCCAAGGTGAGCAGGGAGGGGACTTGGGTCGGACCATGGCCGGGGTCTAGCTGGTGGCTGAGAGTTCCCCTGCCTGGATCCATGATGAATTACGATGGCGCGCTTGGCCCCCCTGGGGGCGAGCTGGAGGGTGAGGCGGGCGGTGCTTTTCCCAGTAACACAGGACTGGTGCTGCCGCTGGAAATATGACGATGACCCCTGAGCAGAAACCATAAATGTAGTACTTACCATGGAGCCTGAGCAACATGGCAGATGCCCGGTGGAGCTGTTTAGGCAGTTATAGAGGAGTTGGCTCTGGTCCATCCCCCTTGGCCATCAACTACCCAGCCGGACATTGGACATATTCCTTCGTCTCCCCGTTGTGTTTTTCCTTCCCTTCCCCGCCTCCTTCCTCCATGATCCTATGGCTGCCTCCCTTTTCCAGCCCTGCGTTGAGCCATTGATTCAGTTACCTTTATGGTTTTTGGATTGACTTTTGTAGCTCCCGCCATTTTGTGATAATGCTATTGGCTCCCGTTAGTCCTCCATCTTGGCGGTTTCATCCGATCCTCACTCCTGCTGGACTACTCCGTGTTGCCTGAATTGACCTTTCCTCTAGTCTACCCCCCCCCCTTTTGGCCTCCCACACCCCTCTCTTCGTATACTTTCACCTTTACTCTGGTTGTTTTGGACCATTGGTCCCCAGCAGGTTTGTCTGTCCCTCACTTGACTGCTTTGTCCCCCTGAAGTACGTTCCCCTTGCCGGTAAGCCTGACACTTTCTGCATTCCTTTCCCCTTTTTACCAGTCTCCTTCCACCTTCCATTCCCCATGACGTGTGTCCTGGCTATGCTATGCGCTAAAAACTCTTGTTATTGTGTTATCACTGTTTTTCTCTTTGTTTATACTTGGCTCCATGTAACTGATGTAACTTTGTAACCTGTAACTCGCTGATCCTCATGTAAAGCGCTCTGAAACCTTCGGGTCTAGCCAGCGCTATATAAAACTCTGCAAATAAATTATTAAAATAAGTAGGTAAAAGGTAGAACATGTGCCTTAACTGTGTGGCATGTCCTGGTAGTGACAAACAGCCATTTTGGTTTCTCACTACTGTGAGGCTGCCCTCTCCAAGGAATGGATTGGGGATTCCCTGATAAGTGGTTCAGTGCTAATTCCTGATATGAGAGGAGTAGTGTGATCAAGTTTGGTATGTTTGGAAAAGTGTTAATAAATGCTGTGTAATGGTGTGCGCAGATTTATTATCACTATTTTAGAAATGCCACTTTTGGGCGTTTCTGTGTGCTATGTGTCTATGTGCCTGCCTGATGTATTTTGCATGTCTGGCTCTGGAGTGGCAGGGGCTGGTGAGGTGCAGTGGCTTCAGAGGGAGTGGGTGAGTCAGCGCTAGGCTGAATAGGCAGATCTGCATTTGGAATTAGTGGGAGGAGTAGTCCCTGACCCTTAATAGGTCTATGCCTGCCTTGTACAATGCTGGCTTCGCCCCCCTGTGGTGTGTCTGGGGCCAGGACTTACATTGACAATGGGGACTGTTGTGCACTTGCTAATTGCCCCCGAGAACTGGTTGGAACTGGGACCCAAGCCCTGTGCCAGGGCAGAACAAAGGACACAAGTAGTATAAGTATTGGGGCTGTGACCCCATGTGAGGAGCTGTTGCTGTACCTGCTCTGTGCTTACTTGGACTGCTGGGCCCCGCTCTGCTAGAGGGCCCTCTCATCTGGCCTGCCTGGGCCCAGCTCTGCCCTGTGCGAGTGCGTGGTGAGCGCTCGTTTACCCTGCAGAGTGGGCTGATCTAGAGAGTGGCGCTTTGTGCCCTGCAGCGTGAGCAGCACCCCCTCTCCGATGTGATCTGAGCCCCAGGTGTGAGCTCACACTGCCCCAAGGCATGAGGAACGTGCCAGTAGTTTTGTGCTCGAAAGTGCTGTGCTGCGAAGCCCGTCTCATCGAGGAATTCCACTGAGGAGGAATCCCGACGTGGAGATTCCTCCGTGCTGCCTGATTGGGGGCGGAGCTTTGACCCAAAAGAGCCTGACTCTGGGCCGGATCAACCAGAGAGTCTGCGGAGCAGCCGTAAGTCAGGCACAGTCTTCACCAGATTGTAGGCGTGACCCGGGCGGCGAGGAGCAAGGCCCACTAACCCGAGAGGAAGCAGAACGATGGAGATTTCACTCTGTGAAAGGAAAGCCTGGCCGCCTCTCCGGCGAGGGAGGCGAGACCGCCCAGGGTGCACGTCCGGAGACAGGCGGGAAGCCGAAGAGCCTGAATCCAGGTGGGAGCCTACCCCGCATTTGTGTGCACAAAAGGAGGAGGCCGGGCGAAGTGAGAAGAGGTCCCATGAGCGGGACCTGCCAGGCACACTGAGGGTGCCTGATTTCTGCACAACGAAAAGCCCTGGTGAGTGGGGAAAGCAAGGCAAACTGATGGTGCCGATTTTTCACAGCTGTACCGCCCGATCGCGGCAGCTGCAATGTCGGGGGCATGTTAGTCTCATAAGGAGAAACGGGTGAGCTGCACCCTCGCCCCCATTTTGTGTACCGGCCTGTTGGGGCCTGTACCCTGCTGTAGTAGCAGCCTGGTGGCAGATGACAGCCACATACTCATAGAGCCCTGACTTTTGTGGACAGAGGGTATTGCGGGGAAGCCCAAGACGGGCCCCCAGAGGAAGGCCGGTTGGCCTTGGATCACCTTGTGTTCCGGTGGGGCGCAAGGCCCTAAGGTGATGTATGCACCTTGGTAGTGTTACTATGGTACACTGTTGATCTAAGGTGATTAATGCATGATGTGACTTATTCTTAATGTAATGTAATTAATGCATTTGTGCTAAGTGTACCTTTATCAGTAGTTACTGGTTGTTTTATTACTTACCTGTTCTAATGGTCCTGACAGTGGCCCGATTGGTCCTGTCCTGTATATAATCCCCTGTAAAGTATAACCTAGTGCCAGGTGGCACAGTGTACATTGGTGATTATGCTTGATGTGTTTTATGAGTAATACAAAGGCTATTTTTTATATAACCTTGTGTGAAGTTTCTTTTGTGGTGTGCCTAGTGTGTTTCTGCTGTGTGTGTGTGTTGTGCCACTGCTTTACACATTGCCTCTGGGATAAGCCTGACTGCTCGTGCCAAGCTACCAAGGGGGTGAGCAGGGGTTATCTTCGGTGTGTAACTCCCTTGCCCTGACTAGAGTGGTGGTTTCTGCCTGGCTTAGGCGCTTGCCCTAGCCAACCAGAAATCCTATTTCTAACAGTAGGAATTTGTTTAGTAGCAACGTTTTAACCTCTTTCCTGAAATCTTTAGTCAAGGTGTTCTTTCGAATCTCAGGTAGGAGAGAGCTCCAGATTCTTTGGAGTGGACTGGGAGAAGGTGCGGGAGTACGTTTTCTTTTTTATAAATCACTGGTGTTTCTATTTTAGGGAGCGCATACCTACTAAGATTGTGAGCATTTTTGTAAGGTACATCGTTGAAACATTATGCAGGGCTTTGTGTGTTACTTACATTATTTTCAGCTGGAGCCTGGCTTTGAAATGGAGTCAGTGGAGAAGCTTGAGACATAGTGTGATTTAGCCAAAATGTCTTGTTCCTGTAATCAGTCTTGCCGTGGTGCAAAGGGTCGCTTTAAGTGGTGCTGTTTGATAATTGGAAAAATCCGTCAGGGCTGCACTCTCATTGTCCAGTCTGGATCTGACTAGGCATTGCCCTACAATCTTAACATCAGGAGGTGGGGTGAACATCGTCACCTTCAGAAGTAGATTGGGTTGGTGAACTACACTACAAATGGGTGAACTTATGTCTGCTGGCGTGTTAAGGTTTTTATCCAGGATAATTCTGAGGATTTAGTTGATTCGATGGAGGCTGGTTTGTAATGGTTGTCTATGTAGTTAATCTATTGTGGAATGGGGGTGGAGCTGTTGGGTGGTGAGATTAGGAGGAATACTGTTTTCAGGGCATTTCATTTGAGGTAATTTCATGCCAGCCAGGGTTGGGGATTAAATAGGGTGTCATTGAGTTGATTAATGTCCTCAGGTAGGCAGGTAGGAATTTTTTTGTGATAACAAGGTGCCATCAGCATACATGTGGTTCGCGAGGTTCACTTGTTTGAATCTCCATCAGCGGCTCCATAACAAATTTGAAGATGGTGGGAGAGATCTTGGATCCTTGAGTGACTCTGCAGCTGACTGGGGATTCCTTGGATAGTGAGCTGCCCACTTTAATTTGTTCCAAGCGATTTTGGAAAAAAGGGGTGAACCATGTTAGAACATTTCCATACAGTTTCATTCTGCCTTCCAATAGCTCCAGGAGA